>NC_136599.1:27627719-27675219 GCF_910589615.1 Taurulus bubalis
CCATTCTGCCGGCACTTTTAGGACGTCCCGAACTTGAAAGGCTTCAATATAAGAGCTTGGGTGAGAATAGCACACGTGCAGCGTTAGCGTTGTTACCAGGATCAACTGCAGAGTCACAGGAAGCTGATGGACGTTCTGTGGTGTGTTGGACTGACAGGAAGTGTGTGTGTGTGTGTGTGTGTGTGTGTGTGTGTGTGTGTGTGTGTGTGTGTGTGTGTGTGTGTGTGTGTGTGTGTGCAGACATGGCCAGACATGTAGAAGAGATGACAAACACTCACCTCTGATACCCTTGGACCGAGTGCGAGTTCGCTTGGCGTCACCCTCTACACTCATCTGGGGAGGAGGGAAGAGGAGGAAGAGGAGGAGGAGACAGGGAGTACAGGAGGAAGAGGAGGAGGAGACAGGGAGTACAGGAGGAAGAGGAGGAGGAGACAGGGAGTACAGGAGGAAGAGGAGGAGGAGACAGGGAGTACAGGAGGAAGAGGAGGAGGAGACAGGGAGTACAGGAGGAAGAGGAGGAGGAGACAGGGAGTACAGGAGGAAGAGGAGGAGGAGACAGGGAGTACAGGAGGAAGAGGAGGAGGAGACAGGGAGTACAGGAGGAAGAGGAGGAGGAGACAGGGAGTACAGGAGCAAGAGGAGGAAGAGGAGACAGGGAGTACAGGAGGAAACAGAGAAGATGGTGCAGAGGAGAAAAGGATGGAGGAGAGGAAGAGACCACAAGTGGTTATTTCTCAGCATATTCAGCACACAGGTAATTGTCCTTCCTCTGCTATAATAACTGGTCAGGATGTCCCATTGGAACACACCACCGTACCGCTGACACAAAGAGACAATCATATCTCTCATTCTCTCAAAACATGGCTCCTCACCTGCCGGTAGAATAAATAACCCACATGCATTCTGAGTCTTTGGTCCTGCTCACTTCATCAGAAAAAGACAGAAACAAAGAGATGGAGAGGAAACAAACCCCTTTTCAGAGCCCCTCCCCACACGCCCCACACACCCCACACACCCCACACGCCCCACACACCCCACTACTACTCTAACTGTAATGTCCTGCACCTGAATGGTTCACATGATTGTACACCAGCAGTCCTCTGCTCATAGGGGCCACGGCCCCGACCATCCTAACGATGCTGAATATAATAATAAAGCACAAAGCCACTGTAATAACCCTTTTAAAAAGAGGATATGTGAGTGTGTGTGTGTGTGTGTGTGTGTGTGTGTGTGTGTGTGTGTGTGTGTGTGTGTGTGTGTGTGTGTGTGTGTGTGTGTGTGCTTCTCCTGGCTCGGCTTTTAAGCCACAAAGGAGCAGGTGTTAACCCTGCTGCCTGGAAAACACACACACACACACACACACACACACACACACACATTGACCCTGGGCCACGCCTCCTCAACACCAACTCTCCTCTCAGTGCTGCTCTCAGAGCACTCTGAAGCTATCAGATGCTTTTTAGACACAATGGAGCCATTAGCTTTGATTACTGGACAGTTTTTTTTTTATTGCAGGTCTCCCCTCTTTCTCCCTTTTTCTCTTTCTGCCTCACACTTCCTTCCCCTGCCCCTCCACCCCAGTTGCCTCTCCACCTCCCCTCTCCTTGCCCAGGCACTTAGCGGCTTTGTTGCCTCTCTCTAGTGGAGTTGGCAGCGCCACAGTGGGGTCCAAACACGGGGCTCTATTCCACTCCTTCTTTTCCTGTGCCTCTCTCTATTTGGCAAAGTCCTTTCCTGCTAATAGACTACTTATGAAAAGAAGGAGGGAAAGAGGGATGAGAGGAAGATGAAGCACGCTGTTGTTGTTGTTAAGGCCCAGAGGAGGGAGCGCTTCATTCAGTAGTGTCTAGTGTTGGGCCGGAGGTACAGGTGCAGCACAGGAACCTCCCTTTCTGTGTGGGGCTCCACCGGCTGGCCTGCTCCTCTCTCTCCCTCTCTCTCTCTCTCTCTCTCTCTCTCTCTCTCTCTCTCTCTCTCTCTCTCTCTCTCTCTCTCCTGCCACAACTCTTTGGATCAACTCTTTGCTGTTGATGTAGAGGTCGAGCAACAAGTGGCAGCGTTGTGTCTCCAGCCTGAGTGAGCTCCACTCACATGTGCTGTGTGTGAAGCGTTGTCAGTTGCCAGTGAGTGTGTGTGTGTGTGTGTGTGTGTGTGTGTTTGTATGTGTCCAGTTTATGTCACTTAATTTAACTATTAACTACATAATGTTACCTTGATATTAATTAGCTTCCCTTCCTTTAAAAGAGAGAGGGAGAGAAAGAGAGAGAGAGAGAGAGAGAGAGAGAGAGAGAGAGAGAGAGAGAGAGACAGACAGGGAGAATAGAAATCATGTTTAAAAAAATAAAAAAATATGAAGAAATCCACATATTGAGGCATCTGTAGCGTCTGAGAATGCAGTAAAATCAATAATCCATCAGACGAAGATGGCGTGTGGATGTGTGACAGTTCTGTGGGGAAACATTTGTTCAGGGCCTGCTAAGCCTTCTCTGCTGGCTAAACAAGGTTTACATTTAAATTCACATTTTTTATAATTATTTTTTTTGTATTTTTTATAATTCAAAGTTATAGCTATTTTATAATTGTATTGTTTTTTTTACAAATAAACTACATGTATTATCATTATGTTTCCCTATTAGCTTATTTTCTCATTGCCAGCTCCTGTGTTGCTCTGTTGTCTGCCTTCTCTTCAGCCTTCAGCCCATTGCTTGTTAAGGGTCTTCTCATCCAATCACATTTCACCTCTGTTTCGCTATGGAATCTAGAGCTGGTTAAACTATATGGAGAGGCCTGCTAGCATTATGAAACGTGTGTTTGAGCGTGGCCATTAACATGCGCTGTGATTGGTCACAAGGAACTCCTCGGGGGCCGCCAAAATCTCATCAACACCACGAATGAATACGGCCAGTTGAGCAATATCTCTAGTATGCAGGCCCGTAGAGATTACCCCCGCAGCCCCCGCACCGCGGGGGGCCCTCGCAGGGACAGGGGGCCTCGCGTGGCAATATTCGTAACTATCCTTTAAAACAGCGGATTTCAATAATAACACATCTCCGTGACCGTGCGAGCATGTAGGAGTCGAACGGCGCCATCTAGATCTTACCAGCCACCTATAAGGAACTTTAAATTCCGTCAACCGTCAGAGATTTTTTTATTTTACAATTCTGGGTCCAGCATTTCCCCTGTGAAATGGACGATCTTTGATCCACCTCAGACACATGCGCAGTCTACTGAAGAGAATGCACCCGGGCTGGCTTCTGGGAAATGTAGTTTTCTTATAGAACTTTGACGTTTTTCATTTTTGAACCGATTTACACAGTTTTTCCCCTGAAAAGCCTTCAAATGACACCGACACTTTGTTTTTTTGTGTTTTTTCATTGCATATTCAGGTTCTGTAGGCTCTGTTCTTTCTAACAAGGCTGTATTAGTATGTGAGACCTTGGTAAGGGTCTGAAGCACACATTTTGAACATGTCGGAAACCGCTCGAAAAGCATTTTTCTGCCATTCTTAATTAGATCATGCTGGATGTTAATAGTTATGATAAAAATATGTTATAAATGTTTTTTTTTTTAAATATACATTTTGCTCACAAGAAAATTCTGAAAAAAAGATATAAAATAATACAAGTATTAGAACTCATTTGTGGTTCATACGACTATTTGAAAACTTAATCTTGAGACGCTCCCCCAGTACCGGGGGATGGGTCTTCACAGTTTGCTATTTGACAGTTGATAGTTGCTATGTGAACGATGCCTGGTTTGTGTACGTTCCAAACTTCCTTTGCTTCCCGATCTCTGTGGCCGTCAAAATAAAAGTCCCATTCACCGTTGACACTTAAATCATATTCTGTGACAGAGGACAAGGGAGAGCCAGGCGTGCGCCAAGGTTCTGCAAGTCCAGCGAAGTCAGGCTCCAGTGAGGAGGCCTCGGGTAGCCGTGAGGAGGCCTCGGGTAGCCGTGAGGAGGCCTCGGGTAGCAATGAGGAGGCCTCGGGTAGCCGTCAGGAGGCCTCGGGTAGCAATGAGGAGGCCTCGGGTAGCCGTGAGGAGGCCTCGGGTAGCAATGAGGAGGCCTCGGGTAGCCGTGCGACAGAGTCAGATGAAACTTCTAATACTACACTTTACCCTGGTGACCGGACACATTTCCCGGCTACCCGAGGCCTCCTCACTGCTACCCGAGGCCTCCTCACGGCTACCCGAGGCCTCCTCATTGCTACCCGAGGCCTCCTGACGGCTACCCGAGGCCTCCTCATTGCTACCCGAGGCCTCCTGACGGCTACCCGAGGCCTCCTCACGGCTACCCGAGGCCTCCTCACAGCTGCCTGGCTCTTCACTGCAGCCTGACTTCGCTGGACTTGCAGAACCTTGGCACACGCCTGGCTCTCCCTTGTCCTCTGTCACAGAATATGATTTAAGTGTCAACGGTGAATGGGACTTTTATTTTGACGGCCACAGAGATCGGGAAGCAAAGGAAGTTTGGAACGTATACAAACCAGGCATCGTTCACATAGCAACTGTCAACTGTCAAATAGCAAACTGTGAAGACCCATCCCCCGGTACTGGGGGAGCGTCTCAAGATTAAGTTTTCAAATAGTCGTATGAACCACAAATGAGTTCTAATACTTGTATTATTTTATATCATTTTTTTTCAGAATTTTCTTTTTACATTTTCTTCTTGTGAAGAAAATGTATATTTAAAAAAAATTTTTTTTATAACATATCTTTATCATAATTATGAACATCCAGCATGATCTAATTAAGAATGGCAGAAAAATGCTTTTCGAGCGGTTTCCGACATGTTCAAAATGTGTGCTTCAGACCCTTACCAAGGTCTCACATACTAATACACCCCTTGTTAGAAAGAACAGAGCCTAAAGAACCCGAATATGCAATGAAACCACACAAAAACAAAGTATTGGGGTCATTTGAAGGCTTTTCAGGGGAAAAACTGTGTAAATCGGTTCAAAAATGAAAAACGTCAAAGTTCTATAAGAAAACTACATTTCCCAGAAGCCAGCCCGGGTGCATTCTCTTCAGTAGACTGCGCATGTGTCTGAGGTGGATCAAAGATCGTCCATTTCACAGGGGAAATGCTGGACCCAGAATTGTAAAATAAAAAAATCTCTGACGGTTGACGGAATTTAAAGTTCCTTATAGGTGGCTGGTAAGATCTAGATGGCGCCGTTCGACTCCTACATGCTCGCACGGTCACGGAGATGTGTTATTATTGAAATCCGCTGTTTTAAAGGATAGTTACGAGCGATTTTGTGAAACGTTACTTGCGTCGCGGAAAGTTGGAAAAAAATTAAAAATAAAAAAATATTGCCACGCGAGGCCCCCTGTCGCTGCGAGGCCCCCCCGCGGTGCGGGGGCTGCGGGGGTAATCCAAAACCACGGCCCGCCACTTTTACTGAAAGCTACAAAACACTTTCATGTGTGTTGGTATGGCGGCCCTTGTGGACAAAGGTGGTAATGTTTCTGAACACCAGAGTCCCTAATGCTGCGTTCACACCAAATGTTTACTGCGTCAGTTTACTCGCTCGACAATAAAAGTGTGTTCATTTTAAAGCAGGAACCACAGCGGTGGAGCGCTGACCTGTCAGTGATCAGTCAGTGACCTGTCAGTGACCTGTCAGTGACCAGTCAGTGACCTGTCAGTGTCCTGTCAGTGTCTTGTCAGTGTCCTGTCAGTGACCAGTCAGTGTCCTGTCAGTGACCAGTCAGTGGCCAGTCAGTGTCCTGTCAGTGACCAGTCAGTGTGCTGTCAGTGTCCAGTCAGTGACCAGTCAGTGACCTGTCAGTGTGCTGTCAGTGACCTGTCAGTGTCCAGTCAGTGTCCTGTCAGTGACCTGTCAGTGGTGACCAGTCAGTGTCCTGTCAGTGTCCTGTCAGTGACCTGTCAGTGTCCTGTCAGTGACCAGTCAGTGACCAGTCAGTGTCTTGTCAGTGACCTGTCAGTGTCCTGTCAGTGACCAGTCAGTGTCTTGTCAGTGACCTGTCAGTGACCAGTCAGTGTCTTGTCAGTGACCTGTCAGTGTCCTGTCAGTGACCAGTCAGTGTCTTGTCAGTGACCTGTCAGTGACCAGTCAGTGTCTTGTCAGTGACCTGTCAGTGTCCTGTCAGTGACCAGTCAGTGACCAGTCAGTGTCTTGTCAGTGTCTTGTCAGTGACCAGTCAGTGTCTTGTCAGTGTCCTGTCAGTGACCAGTCAGTGACCTGTCAGTGTCTTGTCAGTGTCCTGTCAGTGACCAGTCAGTGACCAGTCAGTGTCTTGTCAGTGACCTGTCAGTGACCAGTTAGTGTCTTGTCAGTGACCAGTCAGTGTCCTGTCAGTGTCTTGTCAGTGACCTGTCAGTGTCCTGTCAGTGACCAGTCAGTGACCAGTCAGTGTCTTGTCAGTGACCAGTCAGTGGGATTCAGAATGTTGATGAATCAAAGGGTTGGATGTGTATGTCTTAGTTGTGACTGAGAGGGAGAGAGGAGTGC
Source organism: Taurulus bubalis (assembly GCF_910589615.1). Taxonomy (NCBI): domain Eukaryota; kingdom Metazoa; phylum Chordata; class Actinopteri; order Perciformes; family Cottidae; genus Taurulus; species Taurulus bubalis. Next base: position 27,634,202 of record NC_136599.1, read on the forward strand.
ATGTGGAGGAGATGAACACACATGAAGAGGTGATATCCCGTTCTGCGCCTCCTCCTCATATTGATAGTCACAGATGAATCTGAACCTGCACTGAAAAGCAGGGCCCCTATTGCTTTCATGTTTGCGTAACCATAGCTACGCACATTTAAATAGGTAAGCACATCTGAGTTTCTCCTCTTTTTCTTGTCCCTTTTCTCAATTCCAGCTCATTAAATGTGTGTGAACACAAAGTCACAGTGAGTCACATTCACCTGGTTTCCATAATGTCTTTCAAAGACTTCTTAATGTTCAACTCGTCCTTTACTGTTGTCTTTTAATCAGACATCTGCTGGAGCGGCGGGTCGCTGGGCTTCACCACCGAGGAGAGACGAGAGGAAGATGAGGAGGATGTCCGTGTGTGTGTGTGTGTGTTGGGGTTTAACTAGTGCAGGGGTCGGCAACCCGCGGCTCCCTGAGGCTTTAAAAAAAAAACACGTTTACATTTCATTTTATTTTGCCCAGTGGAAATTTTTTCAAAGGAGACTCCTCTTATCTTGGAGTTTGAGCTGATATTGTGTCACTGAAAATAAAAATAAATTTTTAAAAGTTTAAACAGCAAACTGAGTAAAGTAAATATACTTTCACAAAGTGGATCAAGTCTCCAAACTCCAGTACTGCTGTTAGTTCTGTGGCAGTTCATGAGACACCGAGGCGTCCTCTAGTAAAGACGGATCCGTCCTTCTCTGTTTGCGGTGCTCTAAAAGTCCGTAGTGAGGACGCTCAGTGTAAACGTAGCAAACTATATGCTTCTAAAAATGTAAACCTCACGTGAAGAGGACAGGATCAAACCTGCTACCTTGTGATTACAGGACGAACACTCGACCACATCAACCACATATATAGACAGGTCTCAATATCCGTATATAGCTGTATATTTAATTGACCTCAATGTAGCCAACGCATGACCTTTTTTTCTCCTCTTCATAAGAGTTTGATAGTTATAAACAGGTAAAGTAGAAATACAATGTCAAGAACTTTACTCTTGTTCTATACTTTCATAAATACAACAAACTATAGTCTTTGTGTATATTATATGACTATGTATATAACTTTATAGGCTGTGGTATCAAATAGCTTTTGCGGCTCCAGACACATTTTTTTGGGTGAAAAATAGGGCAAAATGGCTCTTTGGATAGGAAAGGTTGCTGACCCCTGTGTGAAATGTGGTGTGGAGCTGCAGCAGTAGAAGAAGAAGGGAAGAGGAGGAGGAGGAAGATGTGGCTGTGTTGTACATTATCCATGATACTTCTGCTCTGCTTTCTGTCAGCTGCATGTAAATGTGTGTCTGGGGGCAGTGACTTCAGAGAGAAGGTCACCCTTCGTCCCCCGGTGCACATAAATGACTCCTTTATTCATTTTCAGGTTTACAAGACTGAGGACGAGGAGGGGGTAAGGTGGGCAGAGACAGAGCGAGGAGCGCTCACACCCGGCGAGGAAGACTGACATCTCCAAACATTACCTGCGGACAGCAGCTGCCAATTAGAGTTCCCTCGCCACGCGGCCTCCATGTTGGATGGCCGTGCGGTGCCTTCCAGTTTCACTTTAATAATTCATGCACAGCAGAGGGAGCGGTGGGGAGGGGGAGGGGCGCTGGGCTTCACTTCATATGCAGAAACACTAATGTAATGTAATGCTTCTCTCCATATGCAGAAACACTGAGCATGTGTGGCTGCCGAACGGGTCAGATGTGAGTACGCTGCTGTCAGAGGTTTGCCCTTTACAGAGGGAGCATCCCTGATTCAGCGTCTAGTCTAACAAAGACCTGGAGGAGCTGTGTGAGGGCCAGGTATCAGAAGGGTCCAGCAGACGGGGGCCGCTTCACATGATGCAGTGTTTGAAACCATGTCTCTCTCTCTCTCTCTCTCTCTCTCTCTCTCTCTCTCTCTCTCTCTCTCTCTCTCTCACCAGCTCCCTCAGCTGCAGAAATCAAACCAGATCAATAAAAGTCATCTCTTCAGATGAACCCGAGCCATCACGGGAAGCAGAACTACTTTTACTGGGCCTGTGGGGAAACAACCCCCAACCGCCGCTCCTCCCTCTTTCAATCTCCCCTCAATCCCTCCATCTCTTTGTTGGGTGTCACACTCTCAGTTGTGATGCAGAGGGAGAGAAAAATAACCAAATGTTTACAGAATGGAGACATAGCCTTGAAATGGTGGCAATTTGTGTCAGAAGTATTAGAAGAAAGAGTCTGCAGGTTTCTACTCTGCTGATAAGGAGGAATATCATGGACAAAAAAAAGGTATGAGCAGCTCAAGGACATTGTTTTAACTTTTTTTTTATTGTGTTTCAATACAAAAAAAGAGAGTGAACTCAGCAGCGGGAAAACGCTGAGCTGGGCCACGCTGAGCTTTACTAAACTGAGCTAAGCTGAGCGGGGCAGAGGATGGGCGGGGCCAAGCGGGAGATGTGATGTGTTGTTTGATTCATGTTTTTCTGTCCAGCGGGCCATCAATCCCCCTTCCCCCTCCCAACACACAACACACAGTCTGCCTCCTCTCTCCATCCCCCCCTCCCTCCGCCTCCACCCTTTTTGACTTTCCCCGCTGAGTTAGGGGATTGGGGAAATGCCCAGGAAGCAGAATGAGGTTGGATGGGTGTGTTGGGTGCGGGCCTTGTCACTCACCATGATTGGTCGACGGTTCTGCAGTCTCTGGGAGGCCTGGCAGCGGCTGCTGGTCCTCTCGCCTCGTGTCCACCGCTGGTTCACCAGCTCGCCACGGAACTCATTTTCTAGAGCGCGAACCAAGAGGGAGGTGGGACGAGAAGGGAGGAAAAGAACAAAAGAGGAGAGAAAAAAGAGAGTTGTCATATGAAATCAACAGCATCAGCACCAATGGACGGGGCAGCAGTTTCGATAAAGGGAGGGGGGGCTACTTTGAGGGAAGGTCGGGGCACTGGAGCATGCTGCACACACACACACATACACACACACACACACACACACACACACACACACACACACACACACACACACACACACACACACACACACACAGGGCTGAGTGCCCCAGCTGGGGTCCCTGTCAGCCTGCTATTAGAATCAATCAAATTTGCGCATTTTTATCGAGCTTTTCAGGGTGCATATATAAGCAAATAGGGGGATGGGCGACGTGAGATGAGAGGAGGTGAAGAATGGTCAGTAAATAATGAATCATACATAAATCAAGCCTTCTCTTTTCTCTCCCCCTCTCTGCCCTTTTTTCATCAAGGTAATAGCTCTTCACTCGGTATTCCTGACCGTCCAGAGAAACACACTAAATCTACTAAATCTATTTCAGATCCCTTTTTCCATTCTGCCTCTCTGGTTCTGTTGGAGGCGTTCTAGCGGTCGAGGTGGTCCAAACCCCGGCTCCAGGTTCAGGGAGAGTGCAGATTATGTTTCTATGAATGCCCAAGGCTGAACTTTCAACTATGTAGCTGTAAGACTCTTCATCTGTGCGACTCCAAAATGCACTGCTGAGCTGGTACAGGGACATCTGATTCTTTTCCATGTGTGTGTGTGTGTGTGTGTGTGTGTGTGTGTGTATATATATATATAAATATATAGATGACATACACACCCCCTTTATAAGGGTTGTGTTTCTCAGTCGGAGCAGAGCGGTGAAAGAGCCAGAAGCCCCCTGAGTTTAGGGACTAAGACCCTTCTGTCCATCAACAACAAGAGAAATGAGACCCGGTGTGGGGCTGAATCCACTGAACATGTAAACCAAAGCAGCAATATAGTGGCAGAGTCACCATGACACAAATCATGACGACTACAGTAGTAATTCAAAGTATTCCAATTCTAATTTAAAAACTGAAGGAATGTTTCAGATTTAAAATGATGGCATTGATTGCTTTGTGAGGCCACACAACGTTGTGAGGAGGGTGAGACGTGTCTCCATCCTCTTCCTCTTCCTCCAGCTGCTCCAGATACAGAGTGCTGTCCTGCAGGTGAACCCAGAGCTGCAGAGGGCATGAAGCTAGGTCTGTGAGACAACAAAAGGCTGCACGTCCGTATCCGAGGGGTGAGGGAGTGAGGAGGTGAAGGGGTGAGGGGAGCTTGATGGAGGGGGCTGCACTGTGTGGGACCCCACGCAGTGCAGCCCCCTCCATCAAGCTCCCCCCTCCCCTCCCCCTCCCCTCCCCCTCTCCTCGCCCATCCCTACTTTCCCCGCTAAGTGCAAACCTCGGCAAAGCCAGCGCTCTTTGCAAAATGCTTGTTTATCAACTTTCACTCCACCCTCAGGAAAAAAGTGATTACAACAGCAGTACTGTTCGTCTGCATCTCTCTCTCTCTCTCTCTCTCTCTCTCTCTCTCTCTCTCTCTCTCTCTCTCTCTCTCTCTCTCTCTCTCGGCCTGTCTGTCTCTCCCCCCTCCTCCCCCTTAGAGTGAAGGGAAGTGAGCATCCGTCCTGTATTGTTGGTTTTGAGGCCAGGAGGCGGAGTGAGCCCTCCCATAATGCCGAGCATAGAGCGTCTCTGTATTGGACCCCATCCCTTCATGTGTCAGCCTCCTCTCACTTCTCCTCCTGACCGCTGAGCAGAGGAAACACATCTGGACCGCTTCAACCTGCGTGAGATCCCACAGGTTCATAGAATCAGGCAGTTACTCACAGAAAAGGTGTCTGAATAGTCCTCTGATCTTTCATCTGTGGTGTGAAAACCTGAACACCTGGATCCCTCGCAAATGAAAAAAAAGCATAAACACTAATTTGCCTCGTCTGCTCAGGACATGTGCGCTCTTATTCTTTGATCAGATTCGGCTCATTCCCACCTAAAAGACTGGCAGCTCATTATTTGGCAGTGAGAATTGGAGGAGTGCGAGACAATTAGCCATTCACCAGGGAGGGCTGGTTAATCAGAGGTACAGAATGAATGGATTAAATATCCTATTTTACCAGGATTCTGAGATATTAATCAAAGTTTTTCTAATAGAAAATCCTTCCTGTTTTCGGCACAAAACCCTTTAATAAATCAACACGTTTTTTTAGAGTATAGACACTAAAAAAACCTTCTACCAGAAAACAAAGTTTGGACTTGATAATACCATTATAGGCAGGCGGTTTACTGTACAGGGACAATGGAGCAAAGAGACCTAAACCCATAGTTGGATTAAAGACCAGGGTGAACCGTGTAACAGTATTAGTCCGTACGGGCCGGCCAGCTGGACACCCTGGTCCTGTTAAGCAGGATTTAGAGGCAACTTAGTGTGATTACAGCGAGCCGGAAGAGACAGAGAAATCAAAAGTTGAGGAGCGGGACGCTCTTTATTACTCGCTGCTTTCCTTTGTCACAGGATAAGAAACACTGACCAGATCATCTGAGAGATATTATGTGTTTTGTGATGTATAGATAGATAACCAGAAAAATACAGTTCAGATAAATCCTTTAGCCCAAACCCTCAGTTGTATTTCCAGAGTGCAACAGAGCGCTCTGGTCAGGGCGAGGTGGGTTATCAGTTATGGGATGGGGTGCGCCATGGCAACCAGAGGGCCAGCCTGACATCAGCACCAGAGGACCTGCACCTGGAAGTCCTCGCTGAAGGCAGCACTTTGTGCTGCTCTCAGCAGTTCTGCATGTCAAGTTTTTCTATCTGAGAATCTCTGCATCTCTGAATCTCGGCTTCTTTTTAATTAATTCAGGGTTTTTTTAAGAATATTTATTTATTTCTCTTTTAACACATGGCATGAAATTCATTATTTGCAGGCTTTCATTTGAAATGCCTCCTCTCCATTGAAAGCCTGGCCAACCCTGACCTTTTCTTGTATTGCTAGGATTTCTGATAGGCTTTGAATGAGGAGGGTGCAGTTTGGCCCCATCTGCTCCTCAACATGTTTATTGCTCTCCTCCTCCGGCACCTGCTGTCCTCACAGGCCGCTCAGCCTCCACACAGAGGGTTCCTGCTATCACGGTATACAGAACACACTGAGGGAACCTGTGCTGCTGTCATACGGCACTAATAACCTCCTTCTGCAATCCTCTGAAGCGAGGCTACACGTCTCAGGAAAGTAACCAGAAGAATAACTAGAGGTGGTTCATCAGGACACCTTGAGCTCTGTGTTCATCCTACATGAAGGAGATGAGTACAGGCTCCTTCTGCTTCGCCTAGATCCCTCCTCTATTGCTCTCTAGGTTTCTTTCTTTTTCGCCCAGTTAAATGTCCTGATCCGATGTGAGGTCCTGGGACAGATGATGTCAAATATGTGCAGATTGTAAAGCCCTCTGAGGCAAATTTTGGGCTGAAATAGTATACGCTTTAAAACCAACTGCAGACTTTACAAAAGTCACCACAGAGGTCTGTCTTTACATTTCAAAAGCAGATAAAGTCAGTAAAACATCGTAGTATATCACTATAAGAGCCAAGCGTCATTCCAGATTGATCAAACAGACATAGTCCTTAGAAAGACAAATGGACATGATTTCTTCTAAAGATGGTGTGAAGTAACTTGAACGTCCTGAAAGAGGGAGTGTGTGTGGTGAGCAGGTGGAGCCTCACACCGGGAGAGAGCCACAGAGAGGGTGACATAACACCGAGCATCCTCATCCCTCATCTCGTTCCTCCATCTTAGGACGCAGGTGCTCTGACAGACCGCGAGGCGCACACAGCACATTACGTGGCCATCTAAGCAAAGCGTGGACACACACACACACACACACACACACACACACACACACACACACACACACACACACACACACACACAGCGCGCGCAGCCTCACATCTCACGTTCTCGGGGTGAATCGGACTAGATGAGCTTTTCAAAAAATTCCGGCGAAATGTGCATCCCGTTGCTCATGTCTCGCGCTTCTGACCACTTTAGTTTTATTTCCAGCAAGGCGGCGGACATGAGGAGAGAGCATCTCTGCTTTGCTGCAGAGGATCAAATGGCAGACCCCTCCCTCTTAAACACACACTCTCTCCATCCTTCCATCTGTCCGTGCATCCACAAACACACACGCACACGCTAGCGCACGCACGCACGCACACACACACACACACACACACACACACACACACACACACACACACACACACACACACATACACACAGTTCTGCTCAACGCCCACTGTAATATCGGAATAATAACACAGTGAGCTGCCGGACACATGCGCGTTATAAGCAGAAGGAGAAGACGGGCTCGCGCTGAACGAGCGGCGGCGCGCGGAGGTCCAGCGCCCCGCGGATGTGTTCCTGGAGATGGAGAAGGTGAAACTAGAGGACGGAGTGAGAACACACTTCAGAGTGACTCCGTTCAGCCGGAGAGCATCCAGAGACACACCACGGGGAGAGGAAGTGTCCGGCAGAGCCGCAGGGCAGCAAAGTGGCTGAAACACGCACCATGGAGGATGCTTTATTCCCACTTATAATAACTATAATGATAATAACAATAACAATAATAATAATAATGATCATTATTATGAGGCATCAATGTAAGGACCAGCATTTGAGGGCAAAGTACAGCATCTTCTCTATTTCTGCAGTACTATCACCAATGATGCGTTTTGAAAATGAAAATAAATAAAACAAATACACACTTTGTTTTAACTGGTAAACAGCAGCTGTGAGGAAGTTTAAATTCATATGTTGTCAAATTTGAAAATATAAAAACACTATATGCCCACAGAAATCACGCTGCCGGCGCTGCTATAGCATATAGGGTGAGGAGGAATATCAAAGTTACGCAAAGAAAGGCCTTTAGATGTCGAGATGTATCATCAGAAAGCCTCGAAACATAAACATCTGATTACCTGTGTTCAACAATATTTCCTCTGGGCTTCGGCGCGGCGTCCTCGCGGTGTTTTGAGAGTTGCGGTGTCGCTGTCAAGGAGTTTGCTAAAAAGATATCCCGAGTAAATGTCTTGAAAAAGGATCATCTATCCCGTTACTAAGGTCCACCTCTGATCTCAACGCTGCGCGGCTCTCCGCCCGCTGCTCGGCTCCGGGTCGCGGCGGTGAGATGTTACTTGTTTGTAAGCAAAAACATGGCTTCATTTGCCTTTGTCAGCGAGAAAACACGTAATATTGACTTACCTTTCCCTCACGAGCCATTGTGCCCCCTCCTCCCCCCACACACCCACCCTCTCCTCCCTCCGCCCTTTGCCATGACATCACGGAAGCTGTAGTAAAACCTCCAGCATCGGAGGGGCAGGGCTTGAGGTCCCCCTTACTACACACACACACACACACACACACACACACACACACACACAATGGAGATGTACACTCCCCTTTCGCTCTCTCTCTCTCTCGCTCTCTCTCTCTCTCTCTCTCTCTCTCTCTCTCTCTCTCTCTCTCTCTCTCTCGCTCTCTCTCTCTCATCTTCTGAACCTGAGACTGAAAACAGACTTTAGACAGACACCGTCGACTTGTCCTAACATCAGAATAAGTTCCCCCGCTGCTCCCTCCACAGCGTGCCGTCATGATCAGTGTGTATCAGTGTGTATCAGTGTGTATCAGTGTGTATCAGTGTGTAGCAGTGTGTATCAGTGTGTATCAGTGTGTAGCATTGTGTATCAGTGTGTATCAGTGTGTAGCAGTGTGTATCAGTGTGTAGCAGTGTGTATCAGTGTGTAGCAGTGTGTATCAGTGTGTATCAGTGTGTAGCAGTGTGTAGCAGTGTGTAGCAGTGTGTATCAGTGTGTATCAGTGTGTAGCAGTGTGTATCAGTGTGTATCAGTGTGTATCAGTGTGTAGCAGTGTGTATCAGTGTGTATCAGTGTGTATCAGTGTGTAGCAGTGTGTAGCAGTGTGTATCAGTGTGTAGCAGTGTGTATCAGTGTGTAGCAGTGTGTAGCAGTGTGTATCAGTGTGTATCAGTGTGTAGCAGTGTGTATCAGTGTGTAGCAGTGTGTAGCAGTGTGTATCAGAGTGTATCAGTGTGTATCAGAGTGCGCCCTGGCAACACTGTCACACACCACAATGAGCTCGTGTTTTATACACTTCCTGGAGTTCTTGATGTTTCACAAATGCATCCCAGAGGTTATTTCCACTGTAACCCCCAAACACACACACACACACACACACACACACACACACACACACACACACACACACACACACACACACACACACACACCTCCTGGGAAATGGTCCCGTCCAATAATTCATTGAAGGGCTATGTGTTCTCCTCGGACTGGAGCTGATGTGTAGCTGCATGCAGAGCTCTACGCTCAGTCCTCCGGGTCTTAACGACATCAAAAGCAGAGAGCTTTACGAAAAATATATTTATGTTCCCGGGAGGTTAGTGGATGGAAGTGCGATATCAATTTGGATTATCGCTGAGAAATAATACGCCGCGGAGAAATGGTCTTGACGCCTGCAGGAGTTTGGAGAAGAGTGATCACTGTCAGGAACAGATGTGTCGATGCTTTCTTTAAGGCTCATTGAGAGTAATGCCAACTGTCAGCGCAGCTCCAAACAACAGTCAGTCTTAATAGTGCAACTTGGAGTCACTCCCAAATGTTGCTCACACCGCGGCTCTGCTTTGCTGTTTTGAAGCCATTAGTGGGAATGACAACCATTCATTACAAGCCATTTGAGAATAGTCCCCACAAATGCCATCCTTTATCTGCTGTCTCCACGCCGCGCACGCGGGGAATATTCAAAAAGCCCAACCTTCAGCTTTCAGAAATTCTATTAAATTCTTATCTCTTTGCAGCAGGCTCTTTTTGTGCAATCCCATTGTTATGCATTGGAGCTGAAATCAATCACCGGCCGTGCACGCCGCATCAGTCTGATTTCAGACTGTGGGCGCGGAGAGAGAGAATTCACTCAACAACAGCATCAACAATCGAATAAACAAAAGGGAGAAAATATGAGAAACCCCGGGCCCGGATCCAGCAGAGGGAACCGTGTGGGAGAGGTCTGCCCCCGAGTGAAACATAGTTATGAATATTATAGAGAAGATCGGAAGTAGTGGTCTGGACACAAATCCGTAATACACATTCAATGACTATTCTTTTCCCTGTGAGATGTCAGCACTGCGGACAGCTCCAGCAGGTTCAGCACTGCGGACAGCTCCCCGCTCAGGCTGCACAATGCTCACGTGAGCTATTGTTGAGCTAACAAAGGCTTTTGTCTGAACTTTTTGAAAGTTATTCTATTCCATGTGCTTATCTATATCCACATTTATCCGAGTACTCTGAGTATCTGAGTATTACTATATTTAAAGTCGTTCCCCTTATAAAAAAAGGATAGGAAATACAATTTAAAGTAAACTCACGTTGTCCTCATTGAAAGCTTGAATAACAGTTTGTTACTAAACTAGGTTGAAATACACAAAATATTCACTTTTACACGCGAGGTTAACAGTCAGTCAGCTGGTATATCAGCTGTTCTGGTCTTGTCCTCTGTTGTTACAAAGTATTCAAATCAAACTATGTGCTCAACAATTCTTTGTGAGCAAGTTATCACTCAGCTAAACTAATAGAAACCACACTCAAATAATCTAAAGTAAACCTCATTATACATTTGAATAAATATTTGTTACTAAACTGAAAAAAGGAAAATAATTCCATTTGGGCAGCTCTGAGTACCAAATAAAACTAAACTAAAGTGAAATCAACTCAACTTGTCTTTTCTTTTCCTATATCTTATTTTGAAGGATAATAGACAGCTTTCCCTTCTATTGTAACAAAGTGTGTGCAGATGCAGATGGCAGAGGCTCCAGACTGCTGCTCATTGTGCAGAGCATCAATATTACATGCGGCAGCAGCTGACTGGGCGCTGAGGTTGGGACGGGGAGGCCCCTCCAGTCCCTCGACAGATGGAACAAGCCGACAGACTAACACAACAAAAAGTTTTTAATAAGCCCGCAGCTTGGCATTGTCCCCACGGTACCGGGGCCACACGGGCCCCTAGGGGACCAACTGTCCTTTGTCTGGCCAGGTCTTACCACGGGGGTCCAACTTTAGTTGCACGTATAAGCCGGTGAGGAGTTCCCTTAGATATGTGTGTGTGACGAGCTGAGCTGCTTGGGGAGTTTAAGAGTTACTGAACTGAGACGCTTTAATCTACTTTTAAAGATGTTATTTCAAATACAAGCAGAGCAGCCGAGTCACGCCAACGGCCCTCAAGACGACTGATCCCGTGTTGCTTATGTCTAATATAGTATATATATATAAATAAAAACATGTCAGACGTGCGCGCTGCCTCTGCAACAGACTTCTAATGGAGACGCGCGAGCCGCAGCTCGCCGTGAGCGTGACGTCACGTGTGAAGTTAGAACAAGAGAGAGATACGAACCTAGAAAGGTGCGACACAGCTTCATGTCTGCGGTGCTCCGGCTGCTTCAGTCCCGCAGTGGCGCCGAGTGCTGCCGGGAAGTTTACTTCTGCCGAACAAAGTTGCTCAAACTTTAGTTCAACTTCCCGGCCGGGGAGGCGGGCCGCGGGGGCGGGACGAGCGGCCGACGGACACTGCGGGAGAGCCAATGGGACGGCGCTATGCCGCCGGCTGCCGGCAGCGGGGCCCAATCCCGGCCTCCCAGGCTCAGCTTTCAACAACAATAGCCGAAACAGCAACAAAGAGCATCTGCTGCGGCCGGCAACTTCTCACACTAAGCCCCCAGCAATCTGATTCAAACCAAACACAAACCACCACCTCAACTAGTGTTAGATCTGCAGAAATGTATATACAACCTGAGCATGATACAAAAGAAAGAAAGAAAAAAGAACCATGGCAAGAATGTCCTATCATTTTGGATATTAGGCAATTGTCACAGAGGAACCTCCAAAGAAGAAAGAAAACCAACTATACATGAACTCACACCCAAGACCACCTGGGATATTATACAGAAGATCATCTGAAGAGTAATACTTCCTCAGTACTTTTTGTTATTAGTTTTGTTATTATGTATTCTGTCAGCTTAACCAAATCTACCCAACACTAAATGTATAACATGTTGGCATGAGGTTGGTGTCTATAGGTTTCAAGCCCCTCCCTGTTCACTGATGTCCAAATATACCAGATGTAAGTTAGAGGAGCTGTCCCTGTGACTGCAGCCTATTCAGAGTGTCTGTGTCTGGGAGGACAGACAGTACCTCCCTCCCAATAGCAGATGGTCTGCCAGATAATAAGCTCTCCCATTGCTTGCTCCCATTACCCCATCTCACAACATCTAATGGGGGAGGGGGATGAAGCAATCTCAACACGCCTTTCCTCTACTTTATTTGATTTTCCACACATTTAATGATAACGTTGTTTTTTGTTCCAGAGAGTTGAATAGAGAGTATATCTATACATGTTACATGTGTGGTATTAAACTAAAACCAACTCAACTCAGATTAGTTCAGCCTCTTTGAGTGTTTACTATAACTCTAAGTAACAGATTGTGTGCTATCAAACTAAACTAATCACTAGTATTAGCCTATAGAGCAATATAAATGTGTGCTATGAAACTAAACTAAACCCCAAGAAGCTTGAATAATTGTTTTATTACACTAGCTTAAATAGATAAATATTTGTGTGGCACTAAACTGCACTAATAAAAACTAAACTAATGTAAAAGACACAAAACCAAATTAATTTAATCCAGTTATTCAAGCCTGAATTGCCACGCCTAAACTAAACTAAACCAAAATAAACTGAATCAAAAACAAAACAACTAAACTGAATTCAACTAAACTAAACTAAATCAAACTGAACTAAATTAAACGTATCTAATGCAAACTGAACAAGATGAAATGAAACTGAACTAAACCAAACTAAACAGAAATTACCTTGTAATATGAGCCGAAAAAATACAATTATGTACGAATGAATAGTGGAATAACTCACTTCATCCCTTGTGTTTACGTTTGAATAATTATTTTATTAAGGTGAGAAGCGAGACTGAACAAAACCAAATGGACCACTTCAATAAGCTCAAAACTGTCATCACCAAACAACATGAAACGGAACCAAGTTAAGCAAACTAAATGGTTGAACAACATTATAAGCCTAATATAAGCACAAATATAGTTTATGAGCCCTTATAAACCAATCTAAATCAAAAATAATTAAATGTAACTAAACCAACATGTCATAAGCCACAATTATTGTCATGAAACTAAACTCAACTATATGGAAAATTCTCTTAACCCTTTTTATTGTATAACTGAATTGTTACAACTATACTAAATTGAGAGAAAATGAACTAAACCAAACTGAAACACTGACACTCCTAACCCTAAGTTAAAATTGTCACTATGAAATTGAACTAAACAAAACATCCTGGAACTACCTCTTTCTCTGAAAGCTAAAAAAATATGCAACTAAACTAAACTAAAGTCATCAACTATAAATTAAAGTCAGGAACTACTATAAAGTCATAAACTAAACGATACTAATCTAAAGTTATGAACTAAAGTCATAAACTAAAGTCATAAACTAAACTAAAGTAATAAACTAAACTAAAGTCATAAACTAAACTAAAGTTATAAACTAAACTAAAGTAATGAACTAAACTAAAGTAGTAAACTAAACTAAAGTCATAAACTAAAGTAATAAACTAAACTAAAGTCATAAACTAAACTAAAGTAATAAACTAAACTAAAGTAGTAAACTAAACTAAAGTCATAAACTAAACTATACTAAACTTAAGTCATAAACTAAAGTAGTAAACTAAACTAAAGTCATGAACTAAACTATACTAAACTTAAGTCATAAACTAAAGTAGTAAACTAAACTAAAGTCATAAACTAAACTAAAGTAATAAACTAAACTAAAGTAGTAAACTAAACTAAAGTCATAAACTAAACTATACTAAACTAAAGTCATAAACTAAAGTAATAAACTAAACTAAAGTAGTAAACTAAACTAAAGTCATAAACTAAACTATACTAAACTTAAGTCATAAACTAAAGTCATAAACTAAACTAAAGTAATAAACTAAAGTAATAAACTAAAGTAGGAAACTAAACTAAAGTAATAAACTAAAGTAGGAAACTAAACTAAAGTCATGAACTAAACTATACTAAACTAAAGTCATAAACTAAAGTAAAAAACTAAACTAAAGTAATAAACTAAACTAAAGTAGTAAACTAAAGTAATAAACTAAAGTAATAAACTAAAGTAATAAACTAAACTAAAGTAATAAACTAAAGTAATAAACTAAACTAAAGTAATAAACTAAAGTAGGAAACTAAACTAAAGTAATAAACTAAAGTAATAAACTAAAGTAATAAACTAAACTAAAGTCATAAACTAAACTAAAGTAGTAAACTAAAGTAATAAACTAAAGTAATAAACTAAAGTAATAAACTAAACTAAAGTAATAAACTAAACTATAGTAGTAAACTAAACTAAAGTCATAAACAAAAGTAGTAAACTAAACTAAAGTAATAAACTAAACTAAAGTCATAAACTAAAGTAATAAACTAAACTAAAGTAATAAACTAAACTAAAGTAGTAAACTAAACTAAAGTAATAAACTAAAGTAATAAACTAAAGTAATGAACTAAACTAAAGTCATAAACTAAACTAAAGTAATAAACTAAACTAAAGTCATAAACTAAAGTAATAAACTAAACTAAAGTAATAAACTAAAGTAATACACTAAACTAAAGTCATAAACTAAACTAAAGTAATAAACTAAACTAAAGTCATAAACTAAAGTCATAAACTAAACTAAAGTAATAAACTAAACTAAAGTCATAAACTAAAGTCATAAACTAAACTAAAGTAATAAACTAAAGTAATAAACTAAACTAAAGTCATAAACTAAACTAAAGTAATAAACTAAACTAAAGTCATAAACTAAAGTAATAAACTAAACTAAAGTCATAAACTAAAGTAAAGTCATAAACTAAAGTAATAAACTAAACTAAAGTCATAAACTAAAATAATAAACTAAACTAAAGTCATGAACTAAACTAAAGTAATAAACTAAAGTAATAAACTAAACTAAAGTCATAAACTAAACTAAAGTAATAAACTAAACTAAAGTAGTAAACTAAAGTAATAAACTAAACTAAAGTAATAAACTAAAGTTATAAACTAAACTAAAGTAATAAACTAAAGTAATAAACTAAACTAAAGTCATAAACTAAACTAAAGTAATAAACTAAACTAAAGTCATAAACTAAAGTAATAAACTAAACTAAAGTCATAAACTAAAGTAATAAACTAAACTAAAGTCATGAACTAAACTAAAGTAATAAACTAAAGTAATAAACTAAACTAAAGTCATAAACTAAACTAAAGTAATAAACTAAACTAAAGTAGTAAACTAAAGTAATAAACTAAACTAAAGTAATAAACTAAAGTTATAAACTAAACTAAAGTAATAAACTAAAGTAATAAACTAAACTAAAGTCATGAACTAAACTAAAGTAATAAACTAAAGTAATAAACTAAACTAAAGTCATAAACTAAAGTAATAAACTAAACTAAAGTCATAAACTAAAGTAGTAAACTAAAGTAGTAAACTAAAGTAATAAACTAAACTAAAGTAATAAACTAAAGTAATAAACTAAACTAAAGTAATAAACTAAACTAAAGTAGTAAACTAAACTAAAGTAATGAACTAAACTAAAGTAATAAACTAAACTAAAGTAGTAAACTAAACTAAAGTCATAAACTAAACTAAAGTAATAAACTAAACTAAAGTCATAAACTAAAGTAATAAACTAAACTAAAGTCATAAACTAAACTAAAGTAATAAACTAAACTAAAGTCATAAACTAAACTAAAGTAATAAACTAAACTAAAGTCATAACTAAAGTAATAAACTAAACTAAAGTCATAAACTAAACTAAAGTAATAAACTAAAGTAATAAACTAAACTAAAGTCATAAACTAAAGTAGTAAACTAAACTAAAGTAGTAAACTAAAGTAATAAACTAAAGTAATAAACTAAAGTAGTAAACTAAAGTAATAAACTAAACTAAAGTAATAAACTAAAGTCATAAACTAAACTAAAGTCATAAACTAAACTAAAGTAATAAACTAAACTAAAGTCATAAACTAAACTAAAGTAATAAACTAAACTAAAGTCATAAACTAAAGTAATAAACTAAACTAAAGTAATAAACTAAAGTAGTAAACTAAAGTAAAGTCATAAACTAAAGTAGTAAACTAAACTAAAGTAGTAAACTAAAGTAATAAACTAAAGTAATAAACTAAACTAAAGTCATAAACTAAAGTAATAAACTAAACTAAAGTAATAAACTAAAGTAGTAAACTAAAGTAAAGTCATAACCTAAAGTAGTAAACTAAACTAAAGTCATAAACTAAAGTAGTAAACTAAACTAAAGTAATAAACTAAAGTAAAGTCATAACCTAAAGTAATAAACTAAACTAAAGTCATAAACTAAACTAAAGTAATGAACTAAACTAAAGTCATAAACTAAACTAAAGCAATAAACTAAACTAAAGTCATAAACTAAAGTAATAAACTAAACTAAAGTAATAAACTAAAGTAAAGTCATAACCTAAAGTAATAAACTAAACTAAAGTAATAAACTAAACTAAAGTCATAAACTAAACTAAAGTAATAAACTAAACTAAAGTCATAAACTAAAGTAATAAACTAAACTAAAGTAATAAACTAAAGTAGTAAACTAAAGTAAAGTCATAAACTAAAGTAGTAAACTAAACTAAAGTAATAAACTAAAGTAATAAACTAAACTAAAGTCATAAACTAAACTAAAGTAATAAACTAAACTAAAGTCATAAACTAAAGTAATAAACTAAACTAAAGTAATAAACTAAACTAAAGTCATAAACTAAAGTAGTAAACTAAACTAAAGTAATAAACTAAAGTAGTAAACTAAAGTAAAGTAATAAACTAAAGTAATAAACTAAACTAAAGTAATAAACTAAACTAAAGTCATAAACTAAACTAAAGTAATAAACTAAACTAAAGTCATAAACTAAAGTAATAAACTAAAGTAATAAACTAAACTAAAGCAGTAAACTAAACTAAAGTAATAAACTAAAGTAGTAAACTAAACTAAAGTAATAAACTAAACTAAAGTAATAAACTAAAGTCATAAACTAAAGTAGTAAACTAAACTAAAGTAGTAAACTAAACTAAAGTCATAAACTAAAGTTATAAACTAAACTAAAGTAATAAACTAAACTAAAGTAATAAACTAAAGTCATAAACTAAACTAAAGTCATAAACTAAACTAAAGTAATAAACTAAACTAAAGTCATAAACTAAAGTAATAAACTAAACTAAAGTCATAAACTAAAGTAATAAACTAAACTAAAGTAATAAACTAAAGTAGTAAACTAAAGTAAAGTCATAAACTAAAGTAGTAAACTAAAGTAAAGTAATAAACTAAAGTAGTAAACTAAAGTAAAGTCATAAACTAAAGTAGTAAACTAAACTAAAGTAGTAAACTAAAGTAATAAACTAAAGTAATAAACTAAACTAAAGTCATAAACTAAAGTAATAAACTAAACTAAAGTAATAAACTAAAGTAGTAAACTAAAGTAAAGTCATAACCTAAAGTAGTAAACTAAACTAAAGTCATAAACTAAAGTAGTAAACTAAACTAAAGTAATAAACTAAAGTAAAGTCATAACCTAAAGTAATAAACTAAACTAAAGTCATAAACTAAACTAAAGTCATAACCTAAAGTAATAAACTAAACTAAAGTAATAAACTAAACTAAAGTCATAAACTAAAGTAATAAACTAAACTAAAGTAATAAACTAAAGTAGTAAACTAAAGTAAAGTCATAAACTAAAGTAGTAAACTAAACTAAAGTAATAAACTAAAGTAGTAAACTAAACTAAAGTCATAAACTAAAGTAGTAAACTAAACTAAAGTAATAAACTAAAGTAAAGTCATAACCTAAAGTAATAAACTAAACTAAAGTCATAAACTAAACTAAAGTAATAAACTAAACTAAAGTCATAAACTAAAGTAATAAACTAAACTAAAGTAATAAACTAAAGTAGTAAACTAAAGTAAAGTAATAAACTAAAGTAATAAACTAAACTAAAGTAATAAACTAAACTAAAGTCATAAACTAAACTAAAGTCATAAACTAAACTAAAGTCATAAACTAAAGTAATAAACTAAAGTAATAAACTAAACTAAAGCAGTAAACTAAACTAAAGTAATAAACTAAAGTAGTAAACTAAAGTAAAGTAATAAACTAAAGTAATAAACTAAACTAAAGTAATAAACTAAACTAAAGTCATAAACTAAACTAAAGTAATAAACTAAACTAAAGTCATAAACTAAAGTAATAAACTAAAGTAATAAACTAAACTAAAGCAGTAAACTAAACTAAAGTCATAAACTAAAGTCATAAACTAAAGTAAAGTAATAAACTAAAGTAATAAACTAAAGTAATAAACTAAACTAAAGTAATAAACTAAAGTTATAAACTAAACTAAAGTTATAAACTAAACTAAAGTCATAAACTAAACTAAAGTCATAAACTAAAGTAGTAAACTAAACTAAAGTAATAAACTAAACTAAAGTAATAAACTAAAGTCATAAACTAAAGTAGTAAACTAAACTAAAGTAGTAAACTAAACTAAAATCATAAACTAAAGTTATAAACTAAACTAAAGTCATAAACTAAACTAAAGTCATGAACTAAAGTAATAAACTAAAGTAATGAACTAAAGTTATAAACTAAACTAAAGTAATAAACTAAACTAAAGTAATAAACTAAAGTTATAAACTAAACTAAAGTCATGAACTAAAGTAGTAAACTAAACTAAAGTAATAAACTAAACTAAAGTTATAAACTAAACTAAAGTCATTAACTAAAGTCATAAACTAAAGTCATAAACTAAAGTTATAAACTAAACTAAAGTCATAAACTAAAGTAATAAACTAAAGTCATGAACTAAAGTAATAAACTAAACTAAAGTCATAAACTAAAGTTATAAACTAAACGAAAGTCATAAACTAAAGTAATAAACTAAAGTCATAAACTAAAGTTATAAACTAAACTAAAGTCATAAACTAAAGTAATAAACTAAAGTCATAAACTAAAGTTATAAACTAAACGAAAGTCATAAACTAAAGTAATAAACTAAAGTCATAAACTAAAGTAATAAACTAAACTAAAGTAATAAACTAAACTAAAGTTATAAACTAAACTAAAGTCATAAACTAAAGTTATAAACTAAACTAAAGTCATAAACTAAAGTAATAAACTAAAGTCATAAACTAAAGTAATAAACTAAAGTCATAAACTAAAGTTATAAACTACACGAAAGTCATAAACTAAAGTAATAAACTAAAGTCATAAACTAAAGTTATAAACTAAACTAAAGTCATAAACTAAAGTAATAAACTAAAGTCATAAACTAAAGTTATAAACTAAACGAAAGTCATAAACTAAAGTAATAAACTAAAGTAATAACTTAAAAGTTATAAACTAAACTAAAGTAATAAACTAAACTAAAGTAATAAACTAAACTAAAGTCATGAACTAAAGTAGTAAACTAAACTAAAGTAATAAACTAAACTAAAGTAATAAACTAAAGTTATGAACTAAACTAAAGTTATAAACTAAACTAAAGTCATAAACTAAAGTAATAAACTAAACTAAAGTTATAAACTAAACTAAAGTCATGAACTAAAGTTATAAACTAAACTAAAGTTATAAACTAAACTAAAGTCATAAACTAAAGTAATAAACTAAACTAAAGTAATAAACTAAACTAAAGTTATAAACTAAACTAAAGTTATAAACTAAACTAAAGTCATAAACTAAACTAAAGTTATAAACTAAACTAAAGTAATAAACTAAACTAAAGTTATAAACTAAACTAAAGTTATAAACTAAACTAAAGTCATGAACTAAAGTTATAAACTAAACTAAAGTAATAAACTAAACTAAAGTAATAAACTAAAGTTATAAACTAAACTAAAGTTTTAAACTAAACTAAAGTAATAAACTAAACTAAAGTTATAAACTAAACTAAAGTTATAAACTAAACTAAAGTCATAAACTAAAGTTATAAACTAAACTAAAGTAATAAACTAAACTAAAGTAATAAACTAAAGTTATAAACTAAACTAAAGTCAAAAACTAAAGTAATAAACTAAACTAAAGTTATAAACTAAACTAAAGTCATAAACTAAAGTAATAAACTAAACTAAAGTTATAAACTAAACTAAAGTCATAAACTAAAGTTATAAACTAAACTAAAGTTATAAACTAAACTAAAGTCATAAACTAATGTAATAAACTAAACTAAAGTAGTAAACTAAACTAAAGTCATAAACTAAAGTAGTGAACTAAACTAAAGTAATAAACTAAACTAAAGTAGTGAACTAAACTAAAGTAATAAACTAAAGTAATAAACTAAACTAAAGTAATAAACTAAACTAAAGTAGTAAACTAAACTAAAGTCATAAACTAAAGTAGTGAACTAAACTAAAGTAATAAACTAAACTAAAGTAGTGAACTAAACTAAAGTAATAAACTAAACTAAAGTAATAAACTAAAGTAATAAACTAAAGTAATAAACTAAACTAAAGTAGTAAACTAAAGTAAAGTAGTAAACTAAACTAAAGTCATAAACTAAACTAAAGTTATAAACTAAACTAAAGTAGTAAACTAAACTAAAGTCATGAACTAAAGTAGTGAACTAAACTAAAGTAATAAACTAAAGTAATAAACTAAACTAAAGTCATGAACTAAACTAAAGTAATAAACTAAAGTAATAAACTAAAGTAATAAACTAAACTAAAGTAGTAAACTAAACTAAAGTCATAAACTAAAGTAAAGTAATAAACTAAACTAAAGTAATAAACTAAAGTTATAAACTAAACTAAAGTAATAAACTAAAGTTATAAACTAAAGTAATAAACTAAACTAAAGTAGTAAACTAAACTAAAGTCATAAACTAAACTAAAGTAATAAACTAAAGTTATAAACTAAACTGAAGTAATAAACTAAAGTAATAAACTAAAGTAATAAACTAAACTAAAGTAGTAAACTAAACTAAAGTCATAAACTAAACTAAAGTAATAAACTAAACTAAAGTAATAAACTAAAGTTATAAACTAAACTAAAGTTATAAACTAAACTAAAGTCATAAACTAAACTAAAGTCATAAACTAAAGTAGTAAACTAAACTAAAGTAATAAACTAAACTAAAGTAATAAACTAAAGTCATATACTAAAGTAGTAAACTAAACTAAAGTCATAAACTAAAGTTATAAACTAAACTAAAGTCATAAACTAAAGTAGTAAACTAAACTAAAGTAATAAACTAAACTAAAGTAATAAACTAAAGTTATAAACTAAACTAAAGTTATAAACTAAACTAAAGTCATAAACTAAACTAAAGTCATAAACTAAAGTAGTAAACTAAACTAAAGTAATAAACTAAACTAAAGTAATAAACTAAAGTCATAAACTAAACTAAAGTAATAAACTAAAGTTATAAACTAAACTAAAGTAATAAACTAAACTAAAGTAATAAACTAAACTAAAGTAGTAAACTAAACTAAAGTCATAAACTAAAGTAGTGAACTAAACTAAAGTAATAAACTAAACTAAAGTAGTGAACTAAACTAAAGTAATAAACTAAACTAAAGTAATAAACTAAAGTAATAAACTAAAGTAATAAACTAAAGTAATAAACTAAACTAAAGTAGTAAACTAAAGTAAAGTAGTAAACTAAACTAAAGTCATAAACTAAACTAAAGTTATAAACTAAACTAAAGTAGTAAACTAAACTAAAGTCATGAACTAAAGTAGTGAACTAAACTAAAGTAATAAACTAAAGTAATAAACTAAACTAAAGTCATGAACTAAACTAAAGTAATAAACTAAAGTAATAAACTAAAGTAATAAACTAAACTAAAGTAGTAAACTAAACTAAAGTCATAAACTAAAGTAAAGTAATAAACTAAACTAAAGTAATAAACTAAAGTTATAAACTAAACTAAAGTTATAAACTAAAGTTATAAACTAAAGTAATAAACTAAACTAAAGTAGTAAACTAAACTAAAGTCATAAACTAAACTAAAGTAATAAACTAAAGTTATAAACTAAACTGAAGTAATAAACTAAAGTAATAAACTAAAGTAATAAACTAAACTAAAGTAGTAAACTAAACTAAAGTCATAAACTAAACTAAAGTAATAAACTAAACTAAAGTAATAAACTAAAGTTATAAACTAAACTAAAGTTATAAACTAAACTAAAGTCATAAACTAAACTAAAGTCATAAACTAAAGTAGTAAACTAAACTAAAGTAATAAACTAAACTAAAGTAATAAACTAAAGTCATAAACTAAAGTAGTAAACTAAACTAAAGTCATAAACTAAAGTTATAAACTAAACTAAAGTCATAAACTAAAGTAGTAAACTAAACTAAAGTAATAAACTAAACTAAAGTAATAAACTAAAGTCATAAACTAAAGTAGTAAACTAAACTAAAGTAGTAAACTAAACTAAAGTCATAAACTAAAGTTATAAACTAAACTAAAGTCATAAACTAAAGTAATAAACTAAACTAAAGTTATAAACTAAACTAAAGTCATAAACTAAAGTAATAAACTAAACTAAAGTTATAAACTAAACTAAAGTCATAAACTAAAGTTATAAACTAAACTAAAGTCATAAACTAAAGTTATAAACTAAACTAAAGTCATAAACTAAAGTAATAAACTAAAGTCATAAACTAAAGTAATAAACTAAAGTAATAAACTAAAGTTATAAACTAAACTAAAGTCATAAACTAAAGTAGTAAACTAAACTAAAGTAATAAACTAAACTAAAGTAATAAACTAAAGTTATAAACTAAACTAAAGTTATAAACTAAACTAAAGTCATAAACTAAACTAAAATCATAAACTAAAGTAGTAAACTAAACTAAAGTAATGAACTAAACTAAAGTAATAAACTAAAGTCATAAACTAAAGTAGTAAACTAAACTAAAGTCATAAACTAAAGTTATAAACTAAACTAAAGTCATAAACTAAAGTAGTAAACTAAACTAAAGTAATAAACTAAAGTCATAAACTAAAGTAGTAAACTAAACTAAAGTAGTAAACTAAACTAAAGTCATAAACTAAAGTTATAAACGAAACTAAAGTCATAAACTAAAGTAATAAACTAAACTAAAGTTATAAACTAAACTAAAGTCATAAACTAAAGTAATAAACTAAACTAAAGTTATAAACTAAACTAAAGTCATAAACTAAAGTTATAAACTAAACTAAAGTCATAAACTAAAGTAATAAACTAAAGTCATAAACTAAAGTAATAAACTAAAGTCATAAACTAAAGTTATAAACTAAACGAAAGTCATAAACTAAAGTAATAAACTAAAGTCATAAACTAAAGTTATAAACTAAACTAAAGTCATAAACTAAAGTAATAAACTAAAGTCATAACTTAAAAGTTATAAACTAAACTAAAGTAATAAACTAAACTAAAGTAATAAACTAAACTAAAGTCATAAACTAAAGTAGTAAACTAAACTAAAGTAATAAACTAAACTAAAGTAATAAACTAAAGTTATAAACTAAACTAAAGTTATAAACTAAACTAAAGTCATAAACTAAAGTAATAAACTAAACTAAAGTTATAAACTAAACTAAAGTCATAAACTAAAGTTATAAACTAAACTAAAGTTATAAACTAAACTAAAGTCATAAACTAAAGTAATAAACTAAACTAAAGTAATAAACTAAACTAAAGTAATAAACTAAAGTCATAAACTAAAGTAGTAAACTAAACTAAAGTCATGAACTAAAGTTATAAACTAAACTAAAGTAATAAACTAAACTAAAGTAATAAACTAAAGTTATAAACTAAACTAAAGTTATAAACTAAACTAAAGTAATAAACTAAACTAAAGTTATAAACTAAACTAAAGTCATAAACTAAAGTTATAAACTAAACTAAAGTAATAAACTAAACTAAAGTAATAAACTAAAGTTATAAACTAAACTAAAGTTATAAACTAAACTAAAGTCATAAACTAAAGTAATAAACTAAACTAAAGTTATAAACTAAACTAAAGTCATAAACTAAAGTTATAAACTAAACTAAAGTTATAAACTAAACTAAAGTCATAAACTAAAGTAATAAACTAAACTAAAGTCAAAAACTAAACTAAAGTTATAAACTAAACTAAAGTAGTAAACTAAACTAAAGTAATAAACTAAACTAAAGTAGTAAACTAAACTAAAGTAGTAAACTAAACTAAAGTCATAAACTAAAGTAGTGAACTAAACTAAAGTAATAAACTAAAGTAATAAACTAAACTAAAGTAATAAACTAAACTAAAGTAGTAAACTAAAGTAAAGTAATAAACTAAACTAAAGTAGTAAACTAAAGTAAAGTAATAAACTAAACTAAAGTCATAAACTAAACTAAAGTAATAAACTAAACTAAAGTCATAAACTAAACTAAAGTAGTAAACTAAACTAAAGTCATGAACTAAAGTAGTAAACTAAACTAAAGTAATAAACTAAAGTAATAAACTAAAGTAATAAACTAAACTAAAGTAGTAAACTAAACTAAAGTAATAAACTAAACTAAAGTAATAAACTAAAGTAATAAACTAAAGTAATAAACTAAACTAAAGTAGTAAACTAAACTAAAGTAATAAACTAAACTAAAGTCATAAACTAAAGTTATAAACTAAACGAAAGTCATAAACTAAAGTAATAAACTAAAGTCATAAACTAAAGTTATAAACTAAACTAAAGTCATAAACTAAAGTAATAAACTAAAGTCATAAACTAAAGTTATAAACTAAACGAAAGTCATAAACTAAAGTAATAAACTAAAGTAATAACTTAAAAGTTATAAACTAAACTAAAGTAATAAACTAAACTAAAGTAATAAACTAAACTAAAGTCATAAACTAAAGTAGTAAACTAAACTAAAGTAATAAACTAAACTAAAGTAATAAACTAAAGTTATGAACTAAACTAAAGTTATAAACTAAAGTAATAAACTAAACTAAAGTTATAAACTAAACTAAAGTCATGAACTAAAGTTATAAACTAAACTAAAGTTATAAACTAAACTAAAGTCATAAACTAAAGTAATAAACTAAACTAAAGTTATAAACTAAACTAAAGTTATAAACTAAACTAAAGTCATAAACTAAACTAAAGTTATAAACTAAACTAAAGTAATAAACTAAACTAAAGTTATAAACTAAACTAAAGTTATAAACTAAACTAAAGTCATGAACTAAAGTTATAAACTAAACTAAAGTAATAAACTAAACTAAAGTAATAAACTAAAGTTATAAACTAAACTAAAGTTATAAACTAAACTAAAGTAATAAACTAAACTAAAGTTATAAACTAAACTAAAGTTATAAACTAAACTAAAGTCATAAACTAAAGTTATAAACTAAACTAAAGTAATAAACTAAACTAAAGTAATAAACTAAAGTTATAAACTAAACTAAAGTCAAAAACTAAAGTAATAAACTAAACTAAAGTTATAAACTAAACTAAAGTCATAAACTAAAGTAATAAACTAAACTAAAGTTATAAACTAAACTAAAGTCATAAACTAAAGTTATAAACTAAACTAAAGTTATAAACTAAACTAAAGTCATAAACTAATGTAATAAACTAAACTAAAGTAGTAAACTAAACTAAAGTCATAAACTAAAGTAGTGAACTAAACTAAAGTAATAAACTAAACTAAAGTAGTGAACTAAACTAAAGTAATAAACTAAAGTAATAAACTAAACTAAAGTAGTAAACTAAACTAAAGTCATAAACTAAAGTAGTGAACTAAACTAAAGTAATAAACTAAACTAAAGTAGTGAACTAAACTAAAGTCATAAACTAAACTAAAGTAATAAACTAAAGTAATAAACTAAAGTAATAAACTAAAGTAATAAACTAAACTAAAGTAGTAAACTAAAGTAAAGTAGTAAACTAAACTAAAGTCATAAACTAAACTAAAGTTATAAACTAAACTAAAGTAGTAAACTAAACTAAAGTCATGAACTAAAGTAGTGAACTAAACTAAAGTAATAAACTAAAGTAATAAACTAAACTAAAGTCATGAACTAAACTAAAGTAATAAACTAAAGTAATAAACTAAAGTAATAAACTAAACTAAAGTAGTAAACTAAACTAAAGTCATAAACTAAAGTAAAGTAATAAACTAAACTAAAGTAATAAACTAAAGTTATAAACTAAACTAAAGTTATAAACTAAAGTTATAAACTAAAGTAATAAACTAAACTAAAGTAGTAAACTAAACTAAAGTCATAAACTAAACTAAAGTAATAAACTAAAGTTATAAACTAAACTGAAGTAATAAACTAAAGTAATAAACTAAAGTAATAAACTAAACTAAAGTAGTAAACTAAACTAAAGTCATAAACTAAACTAAAGTAATAAACTAAACTAAAGTAATAAACTAAAGTTATAAACTAAGCTAAAGTTATAAACTAAACTAAAGTCATAAACTAAACTAAAGTCATAAACTAAAGTAGTAAACTAAACTAAAGTAATAAACTAAACTAAAGTAATAAACTAAAGTCATAAACTAAAGTAGTAAACTAAACTAAAGTCATAAACTAAAGTTATAAACTAAACTAAAGTCATAAACTAAAGTAGTAAACTAAACTAAAGTAATAAACTAAACTAAAGTAATAAACTAAAGTTATAAACTAAACTAAAGTAGTAAACTAAAGTAAAGTAGTAAACTAAACTAAAGTCATAAACTAAACTAAAGTTATAAACTAAACTAAAGTCATAAACTAAACTAAAGTCATAAACTAAAGTAGTAAACTAAACTAAAGTAATAAACTAAACTAAAGTAATAAACTAAAGTCATAAACTAAACTAAAGTAATAAACTAAAGTTATAAACTAAACTAAAGTAATAAACTAAACTAAAGTAATAAACTAAACTAAAGTAGTAAACTAAACTAAAGTCATAAACTAAAGTAGTGAACTAAACTAAAGTAATAAACTAAACTAAAGTAGTGAACTAAACTAAAGTAATAAACTAAACTAAAGTAATAAACTAAAGTAATAAACTAAAGTAATAAACTAAAGTAATAAACTAAACTAAAGTAGTAAACTAAAGTAAAGTAGTAAACTAAACTAAAGTCATAAACTAAACTAAAGTTATAAACTAAACTAAAGTAGTAAACTAAACTAAAGTCATGAACTAAAGTAGTGAACTAAACTAAAGTAATAAACTAAAGTAATAAACTAAACTAAAGTCATGAACTAAACTAAAGTAATAAACTAAAGTAATAAACTAAACTAAAGTAGTAAACTAAACTAAAGTCATAAACTAAAGTAAAGTAATAAACTAAACTAAAGTAATAAACTAAAGTTATAAACTAAACTAAAGTTATAAACTAAAGTTATAAACTAAAGTAATAAACTAAACTAAAGTAGTAAACTAAACTAAAGTCATAAACTAAACTAAAGTAATAAACTAAAGTTATAAACTAAACTGAAGTAATAAACTAAAGTAATAAACTAAAGTAATAAACTAAACTAAAGTAGTAAACTAAACTAAAGTCATAAACTAAACTAAAGTAATAAACTAAACTAAAGTAATAAACTAAAGTTATAAACTAAACTAAAGTTATAAACTAAACTAAAGTCATAAACTAAACTAAAGTCATAAACTAAAGTAGTAAACTAAACTAAAGTAATAAACTAAACTAAAGTAATAAACTAAACTAAAGTCATAAACTAAAGTAGTAAACTAAACTAAAGTAATAAACTAAACTAAAGTCATAAACTAAAGTAGTAAACTAAACTAAAGTCATAAACTAAAGTTATAAACTAAACTAAAGTCATAAACTAAAGTAGTAAACTAAACTAAAGTAATAAACTAAACTAAAGTAATAAACTAAAGTCATAAACTAAAGTAGTAAACTAAACTAAAGTAGTAAACTAAACTAAAGTCATAAACTAAAGTTATAAACTAAACTAAAGTCATAAACTAAAGTAATAAACTAAACTAAAGTTATAAACTAAACTAAAGTCATAAACTAAAGTAATAAACTAAACTAAAGTTATAAACTAAACTAAAGTCATAAACTAAAGTTATAAACTAAACTAAAGTCATAAACTAAAGTTATAAACTAAACTAAAGTCATAAACTAAAGTAATAAACTAAAGTCATAAACTAAAGTAATAAACTAAAGTCATAAACTAAAGTTATAAACTAAACTAAAGTCATAAACTAAAGTAGTAAACTAAACTAAAGTAATAAACTAAACTAAAGTAATAAACTAAACTAAAGTAATAAACTAAAGTTATAAACTAAACTAAAGTTATAAACTAAACTAAAGTCATAAACTAAACTAAAATCATAAACTAAAGTAGTAAACTAAACTAAAGTAATAAACTAAACTAAAGTAATAAACTAAAGTCATAAACTAAAGTAGTAAACTAAACTAAAGTCATAAACTAAAGTTATAAACTAAACTAAAGTCATAAACTAAAGTAGTAAACTAAACTAAAGTAATAAACTAAACTAAAGTAATAAACTAAAGTCATAAACTAAAGTAGTAAACTAAACTAAAGTAGTAAACTAAACTAAAGTCATAAACTAAAGTTATAAACGAAACTAAAGTCATAAACTAAAGTAATAAACTAAACTAAAGTTATAAACTAAACTAAAGTCATAAACTAAAGTAATAAACTAAACTAAAGTTATAAACTAAACTAAAGTCATAAACTAAAGTTATAAACTAAACTAAAGTCATAAACTAAAGTAATAAACTAAAGTCATAAACTAAAGTAATAAACTAAAGTCATAAACTAAAGTTATAAACTAAACGAAAGTCATAAACTAAAGTAATAAACTAAAGTCATAAACTAAAGTTATAAACTAAACTAAAGTCATAAACTAAAGTAATAAACTAAAGTCATAACTTAAAAGTTATAAACTAAACTAAAGTAATAAACTAAACTAAAGTAATAAACTAAACTAAAGTCATAAACTAAAGTAGTAAACTAAAAAAGTAATAAACTAAACTAAAGTAATAAACTAAAGTTATAAACTAAACTAAAGTTATAAACTAAACTAAAGTCATAAACTAAAGTAATAAACTAAACTAAAGTTATAAACTAAACTAAAGTCATAAACTAAAGTTATAAACTAAACTAAAGTTATAAACTAAACTAAAGTCATGAACTAAAGTTATAAACTAAACTAAAGTAATAAACTAAACTAAAGTAATAAACTAAAGTTATAAACTAAACTAAAGTTATAAACTAAACTAAAGTAATAAACTAAACTAAAGTTATAAACTAAACTAAAGTCATAAACTAAAGTTATAAACTAAACTAAAGTAATAAACTAAACTAAAGTAATAAACTAAAGTTATAAACTAAACTAAAGTTATAAACTAAACTAAAGTCATAAACTAAAGTAATAAACTAAACTAAAGTTATAAACTAAACTAAAGTCATAAACTAAAGTTATAAACTAAACTAAAGTTATAAACTAAACTAAAGTCATAAACTAAAGTAATAAACTAAACTAAAGTCATAAACTAAACTAAAGTTATAAACTAAACTAAAGTAGTAAACTAAACTAAAGTAATAAACTAAACTAAAGTAGTAAACTAAACTAAAGTAGTAAACTAAACTAAAGTCATAAACTAAAGTAGTGAACTAAACTAAAGTAATAAACTAAAGTAATAAACTAAACTAAAGTAATAAACTAAACTAAAGTAGTAAACTAAAGTAAAGTAATAAACTAAACTAAAGTAGTAAACTAAAGTAAAGTAATAAACTAAACTAAAGTCATAAACTAAACTAAAGTAATAAACTAAACTAAAGTCATAAACTAAACTAAAGTAGTAAACTAAACTAAAGTCATGAACTAAAGTAGTAAACTAAACTAAAGTAATAAACTAAAGTAATAAACTAAAGTAATAAACTAAACTAAAGTAGTAAACTAAACTAAAGTCATAAACTAAAGTAGTAAACTAAACTAAAGTAGTAAACTAAACTAAAGTCATAAACTAAAGTAATAAACTAAACTAAAGTCATAAACTAAAGTAGTGAACTAAACTAAAGTAATAAACTAAAGTAATAAACTAAACTAAAGTAATAAACTAAACTAAAGTAGTAAACTAAAGTAAAGTAATAAACTAAACTAAAGTAGTAAACTAAAGTAAAGTAGTAAACTAAACTAAAGTCATAAACTAAACTAAAGTAATAAACTAAACTAAAGTCATAAACTAAACTAAAGTAGT
This sequence comes from Taurulus bubalis, assembly GCF_910589615.1. NCBI lineage: Eukaryota > Metazoa > Chordata > Actinopteri > Perciformes > Cottidae > Taurulus > Taurulus bubalis. The sequence goes on from NC_136599.1 coordinate 27,664,371, forward strand.
AAACTAAACTAAAGTAGTAAACTAAACTAAAGTAATAAACTAAAGTAATAAACTAAAGTAATAAACTAAACTAAAGTAGTAAACTAAACTAAAGTCATAAACTAAAGTAGTAAACTAAACTAAAGTAGTAAACTAAACTAAAGTAATAAACTAAAGTAATAAACTAAACTAAAGTCATAAACTAAAGTAGTGAACTAAACTAAAGTAATAAACTAAAGTAATAAACTAAACTAAAGTAATAAACTAAACTAAAGTAGTAAACTAAAGTAAAGTAATAAACTAAACTAAAGTAGTAAACTAAAGTAAAGTAGTAAACTAAACTAAAGTCATAAACTAAACTAAAGTAATAAACTAAACTAAAGTCATAAACTAAACTAAAGTAGTAAACTAAACTAAAGTAGTAAACTAAACTAAAGTAATAAACTAAAGTAATAAACTAAAGTAATAAACTAAACTAAAGTAGTAAACTAAACTAAAGTCATAAACTAAAGTAGTAAACTAAACTAAAGTAATAAACTAAACTAAAGTCATGAACTAAAGTAGTAAACTAAACTAAAGTAATAAACTAAAGTAATAAACTAAAGTAATAAACTAAACTAAAGTAGTAAACTAAACTAAAGTCATAAACTAAAGTAGTAAACTAAACTAAAGTAATAAACTAAAGTAGTAAACTAAACTAAAGTAATAAACTAAAGTCATAAACTAAAGTAGTAAACTAAACTAAAGTAATAAACTAAAGTCATAAACTAAAGTAGTAAACTAAACTAAAGTAATAAACTAAAGTAGTAAACTAAACTAAAGTCATGAACTAAAGTAGTAAACTAAACTAAAGTAATAAACTAAAGTAATAAACTAAAGTAATAAACTAAACTAAAGTAGTAAACTAAACTAAAGTCATAAACTAAAGTAGTAAACTAAACTAAAGTCATAAACTAAAGTAGTAAACTAAACTAAAGTAATAAACTAAAGTAATAAACTAAACTAAAGTAATAAACTAAAGTAATAAACTAAACTAAAGTCATAAACTAAAGTAGTAAACTAAACTAAAGTCATAAACTAAAGTAGTAAACTAAACTAAAGTAATAAACTAAAGTAATAAACTAAAGTAATAAACTAAACTAAAGTAATAAACTAAAGTCATAAACTAAACTAAAGTAATAAACTAAAGTAATAAACTAAAGTAATAAACTAAACTAAAGTCATAAACTAAACTAAAGTAATAAACTAAAGTAATAAACTAAACTAAAGTCATAAACTAAAGTAGTAAACTAAACTAAAGTCATAAACTAAAGTAGTAAACTAAACTAAAGTAATAAACTAAAGTAATAAACTAAAGTAATAAACTAAACTAAAGTAATAAACTAAAGTCATAAACTAAACTAAAGTAATAAACTAAAGTCATAAACTCAACTCAACTAAACCCTGTTGTATGCATCAACTATATTGAATCTGCTTTAGTTTGTCAGGTCAAATTAATCCAGCATTATAATTTAATTCAGTATTCCAACCATTTCGACCTGAACATTTGTCTCATTATGTAGAGAACAATGCTGATCTAATCTGAACTTCAAGCTACCACAGACCGGAATATTTCTCAAGTAAACAAATCTCCTCTCATCTCCTTCCCTGCTTCTATTGCACACAAAAAAAACAAAATATAGACACATACATAATAAATCCACTGCTTATTAAATTGGCCATGGACAAAGAAGGTGTTCCTCTTGAGGAGGACTGCTGGTTCCAAGAAAGCTCTGGAAGTGTTTATCTGAGGTGCCAGACAGCCTCTTCGTTCTTCCTGAGCACGGTGCTCTCATTAGCCTGTTAGCTTCACTGTTCACCCACCCTGCTGTTCCATACGCTGTAGGACCCAACACACACACACACACACACACACACACACACACACACACACACACACACACACACACACACACACACACACACACACACACACACAGAACAGGCATATGCAAACCAACAGAAATGAATGTGTTCACACAAATACACACAAACGCACAACCCCCATTCCTCATATTCTCTGCTGTGTATACCAAGCAGCTGAACTCGGACGTAGCCTCCAGCTGTCCTGGAGACGGTGGTGACAATAAAGTTTCAACAACTACACACACGCACACACACACACATACACACACACACACACACGCACACACGCACACACACACACACACACACACACACACACACACACACGCACGCACGCACACACACACAGAGCAGTAACCAAGGTCGTGTTGAAAAACCTACCCGCGTGAGCTAATTAATGTAAATTTCACTCTGTCTTCATCATCATCATTATTCAAAAGTGCTTTTAAAATGTTCACTCCTCCGCGTTCATTATCATTATTCAGTGTCTCGAATAGGAGCAACCTTCCACTGAGCTGGTAGGAAAACTAAAGGGTCACCGCTTCGTTGGAAGTTCTTTCCTTTAATAAATGTGCAGATTTGTGTGTGAAGCATGTGAAAACAATGGAGGTTGTGTATAAGTCGTGGACACACTCTTGATCTGGGGATGTGTGAAAAAGAAAAAGATAATATTTTTTCTTTTGTAACTTAGCTTGATATTGGCCACACACTCCCATCCTGGCCTCAGGCCCAGAGAGCCACGTGACATCAGAGGCTTGCTCCCAGCCTCATGATAACAATCAGGTTCATAACACCAAGGTCTTATTGTCCTCCCTCACTTTCACACCCCCAACCTCCCTCTCTTTCTCTCTAACATCCATGCAGCATGATCATACCCATATCTATCAACTCCCAGCTCAGCACTTCACCTACAACCATCTTTGTAGGTCTTTTAAACGTCATGTTTGGTGAGGACTGGTTCACCTTCTTTCAAGACTTGCATGTCCAGTGAAAGAGTTTGCTCTGTATTCCTTCCTCTTGCTAGCCGTTCAGAGATCCCGTCCTAACAGTAGAAGTGATGGGGACAAATCCAGGTTGTAAGATTTCACAATCTCAATGTCCAGTCCCTGCATGTTCACCGGTACCGGAGGAGAGCGGAAGTCCACCACCAGCTCTTTGTCTTACCAGAGCTGATGTTAAATTTAGATCTTTTCTAGTCTTCCGACCCCTCAAAGCTCTTTAACACTACATGCCATCATTCATCCATTCACACACTGATGGGAGGAGCTACCATGAAGGAACCACCTGTCCATCAGGACTAACTAACATTCACACTGGTGGGAGGAGCTACCATGAAGGTTCCACCTGTCCATCATACACCGTAGGAACAACCACGGGATACATTTTGGGTTAAGTGTCTTGCCCAAGGACACATGGACATGGCCTTGCGGAGCCGGGATCGAACCGCTGATCCTCTGATTTAAGGACGACCCTGCTCATGGACCAACAGCCACATAGTGTGGTCTATTCAACACTGTCTCCTACAAAACTATACATTAACAACTTTTACTGCATTCTCAATTACATTTCAAGGGAAACATGTTTTATTGTTCGCAGTTTTAAACTTGTAAATTGAAACAAAACAAAAACACAACAAAACTGCTTGTTAATACATTAATAAAAATCATGGTTCGACATAACATGAATTTGTTATGTAATTGAAACTACTGATGTGGATTAAAATAAGGGAACGTCAACGTTTTGACTTTTTCCAAGCTTAGTCCAAGCTAATGTCTTCCAATGTTTTTATTATGTTTTGTTTGCGCAAAAGTCCTACACCTAAAGATATTTAGATGACAATATATATGATTTTTTTTTAAACGTCAAATCATGTCATTTGAGAAGAGATGCTTGGTAATGAATGGTTGTTTTTGCTAGAAAAATGACTAAACTTTCTCTTGTTTGACAAATGGATTAATCTATTGATCGATTAAGCTCTACTTTGAAAGTTACAGTTTTATTTGTCCAAAATCCCTTATTTCTGTTTCCCTCTGACTATTTCTGATTATTTTCCATTAGACGCAACACAAAGAAGGAACACACTGTACATTTGGAAGACGCCTCCTTAATCGGAGGCCTCATGTTAACTTAAACTCACATAGCAATATTGTTTTATACGGCTGCCTTTGAACATGACACCAACGGCCTCTGGCTCTTTATTACTCACTTATTGCACTTCCTCTCTCTTTTGTGGGAGTTATGAATGTTTAACACAGACACATACAGACACACAGACAGACAGACACACACACACACACACACTAAAGGAAAAGGCCAAGAGACAGACATAGTTTGGTCTGGGTGCCACTCTGGATGACCGTCATCTGGGTCCGCCCCCTGTACCCACCCCTCCACATCTCAGGCCTCATGAGGGGGTTTCACGTGGAATGGGGTCACTCTGCCAAAAGGCATCCCATCCTCCACTCCTCTGTCTGTCCACTGTGCCTCTGTGTTACTTCTCCTGTCAGTTACACTCATCTAGACTTTTTTTCCCTGTCTGTCTCCAACTTATCATGGAGCTGAACCTCCTCAGCGCCTCCAGCCATGCGGCATCGGAGAGAGTTGTAAACAAGCCTCCTCCTTTCCCCGTGGTCCAGACGAGCATCATAGTGCCCACACACCCCTCCCCTGTGTCCCACGCAGCCTGACCCCCGGCACCCCGCAAAGTCACTGAGTCACATTCTTGGAGTCCTCCCTCCCTTCTGCTGATCTCCTCACTTCCCTCTCTCCCTCCTGAGTCGCTGCACCCTCTCTCCACACTTGACCCTCCGTCTGTCTGTCTGTTCCATTCTCTTCTCCAGCTCCAACTTTTCCAGCACTTTCGTCCTCTCTCTCGCTCCTGCGCTCAGCCGGCAGCAGCAGGCCGGGCAAATATGCACCCTGAGCAGCGGTAAATACAGGCAGCACTTCACATGCAAGGCCTGATTATAATGACAAAGGCTGCCACACTTTAGGGAGGAGCTTGGAGCAATTTGGAGGCTGCGGGGGCCATTGAGCGAGTGGCATACTTAATGGGCTTTGTGTGCCAGAAGAAAAGGTTCTGAGCTTCTGGGCCCAGCTGTCACTATGGAAAATATCAGACTGACACAGCACCCGATGCTCTTTGGCTTGCTCTCTTTTCTTCTTTACTCCCCTCCCCCTTCTCTCGCCACTCTTTTTTTCTCTTGTTAGCGAGCACAAAAAAGTGAAAGCTGTCGGAAAGAAAGAAAAAAAAGTAAATGAGAACTCACTCTAAATGAGAACTCTCTCTCTATCACACACACAGGAGAAGAAAGCAAGCTTGCAGCCATGGTCATACACACACACACACACACACACACACACACACACACACACACACACACACACACACAGGAGAAGAAAGCAAGCTTGCAGCCATGGTCATACACACACACACACACACAAATATAATGCGCAGTAGACTGACTGCAGCAATTATTCAAACCCTAAACCCAGAGGGATGAATGACATTATTGCATTTCACTACTTAATTAAGTGTGTGGATAGTTACTAAGCGTTGGCTATCATGCATGCATAATACAATAAGATATAGTCGCTCCGCTTCATAAAGCACCCTTTCGTCGCCAAATAATGGCCGAAGAGAAACAAATATGTGCTCTCTGCAGGAAAAATGCATACACAGAATGTGAAAGAAAAAATGTAATTACATTTTTTCGTTATTGTTCGGCCTCACATGGCAAAAATAACTCCAACATTTAGTGTATTTCCAGCAGTTTATTTTCTGGAGATGATTTCTCTCCAGTGATAGCAAGGCTTGACTAGCCAACAAAGATCCTCTGAAGCAGCTTTGGTTCCGCTTTCTGAACCCCTGTACGCAGATCCAACTGCATTACAGCAGCCCTGTGACTTATGGCACTGTAACAGCGAGCACAATACACGCCCACGCCCACGCAGCCAGCTTGTGCCCAGGCCAGCGCGCACTGGAGGCGATACAGGCAGGAACACATGCGCGCAGTCGCACGGGGCTGCATTCATTGAAACGCAGCACAAAGCCGGAGTTGGATGTTGTTTCACCTAATCTCTTTGATACCACTGTGGTGCTGCTAAGCTCCAGAAAACCAGCTTAGCAGATGTCCTAAAGTGTAGGTGGCTTGTTGTGCAGCAAGAGAAGAAGAAGAAGAAGAAGAAGAAGAAGAAGAAGAAGAAGAAGAAGAAGAAGACGTGAGGTTGGGGGCAGGGCCTCAGAGTTGGAACGAGGCCCTCAGGAGTTCAACTCAATCCCATTTGACTTCTGTCTGCCAGGCACAGCTGCTCCAGCAAACTAGAAGGAGTTATTTTGCCTCTCCGTGCTGGTGTTCTTCTCACTTCTCATCAGAGCACTCTTGTTTCTGCGCCAGGGTTTTATTTCCGGTTCCAAAGAAGTTGTCATACTTGTAAAAATTATCATAATGAGGATTTCTTTCAATGTTGCACACCCCAGCTAGTTCATCTTCAAGCCCTAACCTACACTCAGACGTCATCTGATTACAGTGACACACACACACACACACACACACACACACACACACACACACACACACACACACGCATGCATTATCAGCACAAGTGAGACATCTGTATGCAAATGTCTTTATGTCAGGGGCGGAGGCCCGGAGTGGGCCGGGTGTGAGTGATGTTATGGTAGTGAAGGAGGGACTGAAGAAGGTCAGCGCTCTGAAGGAGTGTGTGTGTCAAGAGCCGCTGCATATATGTATGGTATCCATAGTAACTCACTAATCCAACCCAAGATGGCTCACTGATGCTGTCATCTTTATCTTTTTCCTCCAGCCGCATGCGCTGCGCTGGTTTTACTGGCTAACACAGCTCATCTCTTGACATTGATAACACAATGCAGAAACACACACACGGCTGGTACAGAGTAATACAACATCAACTCCTTCAACGAGATGCTTGAGTTCCATAGCTAGATTAGAAAGAAATCTTTAATATTTCTCAGGTGCGGCGCAGCAAGCTTCATCTTCTCTCAAGCATCTGAACAATGTAGTTCATCCCACTCGTGAATGATGCATGCGTGGCCTTCTCCTCCGTTTCTCTCCAAGTGGCCGTGTGTAATGTGGCTCTTTAGTGGCTCATGCCAGCGTCTCCATGTCCATGGTGATGGGAGGGAAGGAAGAGGGATGGAGCGACCATCCAAAGCACAAGCCACTCTCCACACCAGACACAATGTGTGCAAACTGAGACAAACATGTGGGTGCAACCAAGATGGAAAATGTAAATGACAAACTCATAAAAAAAAATACCATGCTCTCTACCAAATTATTTATATTCTTTATTGTGCAAAGTAACATGTTTGCATCACACTTCATTTTAAAATGTGCAGTAAAATAATAGTTGTCTCAAAGTGAAAATAAATATACAAAATAAGGATTGGAAGAAAAAGCTGTTCCCAATTGACTGAGAGGAGCTCAGCACTGTTTGGATAAGAGTTTGAAGACGTGCCACGGAGCATGTAAAACAGAATGAATCCAACAACGACTTCTCAGAACAAAGTGTACCAGCCTCATGTCTTTGTGAGGAGCCGCCCCTAAAGGGAACGTGGAGCTTCTGCAAAGTGAAGAGCAGCTGAGATTTATGAATAAATGTTAGACAAAAATGATCGAAAACAACTGAAAGACTAAGTGTCAGCTGTCACGTATTTTCATTCAAATGTTGCCAAACTGTAGCAAATCACATCCTGTTTCTAGCTCAGCCACGCCCACAACAGGAGGGACCAAAGCTAGGAAATAAACTAAAATGTGAACTAACTAAACATTGGCTTATTGCTGATGAATGAGGAAATAATGGCTCCGGTCTTTAAAGAGTTGCTGCTGAGGGTCCAACACCCACCCATCCATACTGTAATATCATACCAGTGATTTATTAGCCTGACATCGCCAGACCAAATCGCATATGCAAATTCATCTGGAACCTCTCAGTTCCTTTTCGATTTCCAAGAAAGGGCATAGACTACAATGCTAAATGAATAGACGTATAACCAACTAGAAGGGCCCTGGGAGAGCAGACCTCCACTCAGGCCGGATCCATAAGTGAAAAAAAGGTGATTCACTCCAAAATGTAAAGGCTTTTCCCTGACGCATACACAGCCTTTCACTAGGTTTCATAAAAATCAGTCCAGTATTTTTTTTCGTATACCTGCCAGCAAACCAACCAGTAAACAAACAGAACCGAAGACCACGCCTCCTTTACCTCCTTGGTCATTAAAGCAACAGACATTTGATGAGGTCTCTGAACAAGTGAAGCTAATGTTTTATTAGCTCTGGTGATGTCATGCGTAAATGATAACGAGGACGTCATCATCCTAGTTAGCATTTGCAACGGTAATCCCTTGAATTTCTGTCCTTTTGTGATAATGTCGCCATTGTCATTGAAGGCCGTGTGAATTGAAGTTATACTGGTTATTCTGGTGGCAAGATCCAACATGAGGGACTTCTGAGTCAGCCTACAAACCAACCCAGTGAGCAGAGCAGTTTTGGCATTTTTAATTTCTGCAAACCAAACGTTTAATGGTGACGATTCTGAACCAAAGATATCTTTCATAAATATGTTTCATATCAGCCTTGTATCTTGCTTGCTGATACACACAATCACACTTGGTTAAGACACCAGAATGACCAAGAGTTTACGAAGAAATCAACATGATGAGTTGTTTTGGTGCCATAAACTGCATGGAACAAATTTAATATGGAATGAAGGAAAGCTATCTGTTAGCTATTAGCATCTTGTGATCTGGTTAGAGCCTTGGTTTAAGAAGGGGCTGGATAGGAAACACCTGTTTTACGGAAACACAAAGTTCACACTTTTACAGTTTATGAAGTTTATGAAGCTCTATGAATAATGCTACGCTCATCCATTTGGTGTGTTTCAGTGAGCGACCTGGTGACAGCCGATAGAGGTGCAGACGGATGCCTTCAGATGGAAAAGAAATTACGATGTTACGCTCGTAATTTTTCAAAGGAAAAAAAACAATCACACACAGGTGTGCAGAATCTCTTTTCATGATCCACTGCAGCTGATAAATAATACTTATTACATCCTGTATCGACAAACTTTGTTTTGAGCTAAGCTAAAATGAGATGTTCGTACACTAAAACATTCAGTATATATCCAGTGTCTAATATATTTCCATGTACATGATAACATTATAAATATCTAGACTGAGGGAGCTTTGCTCTTAAATGCAACATTTTGACAAATGCTTTTAGCTTCCCTGTGGAGTACAAACAAAAGCTGTGTTAAGTGTTACTGGTAGTTCTACTACATTCAAATTTGCATAGTGATTCAAATTTGCATAGTGATGAATAAACCAAAACATTACTTCCCTTTTCCTATGTCCCAAAACTACAAAAATCTCTGGGCCATAAAAGGACAAGAATGATGTTGTATTTGCATTTTACTGATGATACTGTAATGAAGCCCCGCCCCCTTTTCTATCACTGCATTGATCAGGAGGACCAGTGTTTCAGTTGGTCTACTGTCTAAAGGTCAAGGTGGAAGGCCGTTTTACAGGTTAAGATGAAATCATTTTTGGGTTTATGACCTGTGAACAAATGGGCACTTTTTAAAATGCAAATCAAACTCAGTTGAGTGGTATTTTTAACTGGCATATGACATGTTGTATCTTATCACATGTACAGAAGTAGGTTTAGTGCCAAACTACCAAACTACCTTCTCCCTCGGGTAGCGTTGCCGTAGTTACACTACTTCCAGTGTAAAGTAACTAGCTTGCAAAGCTAGCTTTCAAAGTAGCTTCCCCATATGTGTGTATCCTTGAGGTCCTTCCCTTATAAAACATGTGTGGAGTATTTTAAATACTGTTGACATCACCATGTTCACTATAGCCCTAGTTGTCTTCTTCCATGGACTCACTCATAAAAAGCAGCTCCATAGCACTACGAGGGCCAGGAACTCCACAGGGAACCTTTAATGCCGGCAACCAGTGAAGGGTGCAGAGGAGTGTGGGTGAGTTTCAGGAGGTTAAAGACCAGTCGAGCTGCTGCATTCTGGATGAGCTGCAGAGGTTGGATGGCACTAGCAGGTAGACCTGCAGGAGGGAGTTACAGTAGTCAAGGCGTGAGATGATCAGAGCCTGGACCAGAACCTGTGCCGCCTTCTGGGTGAGAAGAGGACGTATTCTCCTGATGTTGTGCAGCATGAACCTACAAGAACGTGTTGTTGGGGTGATGTTGGCAGTCAGGGAGAGTTGACTGTCGAGTGTCACACGAGGTTCCTGGCAGTCGGGGTCGGTGCCAACAGTGAGTTGTTGAAGCTAATAGTGAGGTCGTGGGTGGGAGAGCCTTTTCCTGTTAGCTCTCAAACCTCAGCGCCTGTTGATGGCTTTGGCCCTCCATGTTCTCCCCGTAGCAGCGTGGGTTCCCTCCATGTTCTCCCTATAGCAGCGTGGGTTCCCTCCATGTTCTCCCCGTAGCAGCGTGGGTTCCCTCCATGTTCTCCCCATAGCAGCGTGGGTTCCCTCCATGTTCTCCCTGTAGCAGCGTGGGTTCCCTCCATGTTCTCCCCATAGCAGCGTGGGTTCCCTCCATGTTCTCCCTGTAGCAGCGTGGGTTCCCTCCATGTTCTCCCCATAGCAGCGTGGGTTCCCTCCATGTTGTCCCCGTAGCAGCGTGGGTTCCCTCCATGTTCTCCCCGTAGCAGCGTGGGTTCCCTCCATGTTCTCCCTGTAGCAGCGTGGGTTCCCTCCATGTTCTCCCTGTAGCAGCGTGGGTTCCCTCCATGTTCTCCCCGTAGCAGCGTGGGTTCCCTCCATGTTCTCCCTATAGCAGCGTGGGTTCCCTCCATGTTCTCCCCATAGCAGCGTGGGTTCCCTCCATGTTCTCCCTGTAGCAGCGTGGGTTCCCTCCATGTTCTCCCCGTAGCAGCGTGGGTTCCCTCCATGTTCTCCCTATAG
>NC_136599.1:27680219-27855219 GCF_910589615.1 Taurulus bubalis
CTCCTCTCCTCTGTCCTACACTCTTCTCTACTCCTCCTCTCCTCCTCTCCTCTGTCCTACACTCTTCTCTACTCCTCCTCTCCTCCTCTCCTCTCCTCTGTCCTACACTCCTCCTCTCCTCCTCTCCTCTGTCCTACACTCTTCTCTACTCCTCCTCTCCTCTCCTCTGTCCTACACTCTTCTCTACTCCTCCTCTCCTCCTCTCCTCTGTCCTACACTCCTCCTCTCCTCCTCTCCTCTGTCCTACACTCTTCTCTACTCCTCCTCTCCTCCTCTCCTCTGTCCTACACTCCTCCTCTCCTCCTCTCCTCTGTCCTACACTCTTCTCTACTCCTCCTCTCCACCTGTTAGTCAGACCTCAGGCAAACAGGCTTGGCCCTAGGCAACGCTTTTTACTCTGCTCCCTCCCTCCCTCCCTCTTTCCTGGCGATCCTCCAGTCTAAACAGAAGGCTGTGCTGGGAGGAGAGTGGGATACACAGAGAGAGGGGGAGAGAGAGAGAGAGAGAGAGAGAGGGAGAGAGAGGGAGGCAGAGAGAGGGAGAGAAAGAGAGAGATAGAGAGAGAGGCCAGTTGCTAGTGTGAGTGCTGCATGATTCATGTTGCCCTGTAATGAAGCCGGTCCAGTCTTTCAAGTGTTTGGTGTATAATGGAGTTTCAGGGACAGGCCTATCATTTTCTCCTAATAGTGCTTTCTCCGCCTCGACCCCTCTCTCCATCCCCTGCCCCACGCACCCCTACTGTGGTAACTGCACATTACCCCGGCACACGCACACACATCACACGCAGCGATTACCGACAGCTGCGGGAGTTTCTGAACGGCAAAAGTGGCCAATTTTCTCTCCCTTCCATTTAAACAACAAACAGGGCGTCGTGTTAAAATGGGCATGGAAAGAGAGAAGGGAAATTGGGCTGATAAGGGTTATTGTGAATCAGGAAGAGAGTGGTTAGCTGCTGGGAAGTAGCAGTGCGTGGCGAGCAGGATTTTAATATTCTCGAGGTATACTTCGAGAGAGGACAGCACTCACAACAAGAGACTACCAAAGAAATAATGTTCATTGGTTTCAGCTTTTAGGAGACAGGCGGCCCAGACCCTGAATCTAAATACAACACGAGGGCGTTTACCTCGATATAAAACACTGTGTTTTTAATTTGGGAAAGTGAAGGTCAAACCTGGTCCAACCCTCATTTTTAAACAAAGTAAAGTTAAGGGCTTTAACAGTGTGTGTGTGTGTGTGTGTGTGTGTGTGTGTGTGTGTGTGTGTGTGTGTGTGTGTGTGTGTGTGTGTGTGTGTGTGTGGTAGGGCCTGTTTTACCGGAGCAGATTGTGGAGTGTGTGTACAGACCAGACCTGAGATTACTGAACAGATTGCACAGCTGGCAAGCAGCCCTCTCTCCACATGCAAACAGACGCGCGCACACACACACACACACACACACACACACACACACACACACACACACACACACACACACACGCACTTATGGAGAGCCAGGAAAACAAATATTGACAAAATAATATTGATCTTGGGTGTATTGGTCCATATTGCAGAGGCACTAATGCCAGGAATATCATTCTGCCCACATGTTAAATCACGAGCGGTCGCATTCCCTAATTAGCCAAGATGTGTTTGTGACAAAACAAATTCCAAAGTTCAAATGACATCACAGACGCACCGGTCACCTCCTTCAACTAATATTATCCGGTTTTGTTATGGGTCAAAGATGAAATACATTTACATTTGTAGTAATGTTAAATGTGAAAGTTCTTTGCTCCAAGTAAATAATAAGACAACTCACAAAAACTTAAATGACCTCAAAAAAGGATGTAAATATTGTCTGATTAATAAATGTATTGGTCCCAAGATGTCTGCTACTCATCTTAGTGCACACCCATTCTTACTGTTTGTGCACTGAAGGACAGCAGGTCCAAGTGTTACACAGAGTCCACAGAGAAAGTCTCTGCAGCTGCTTCTTCTTCTACACGTATAAGTGGCGGATCCAAACAACTTGACTAGGTGCATACCGGCGCCACCTAATGGACCGGAGTGTGTGCAGGGTGCTTTGCTGTCTCGGTGAGGAATCACAGTACAGAACCCCCTGGCCGTCACCATGTGTTTAACCGGCGGAGAGAGAGAAGAGAGAGACACATAGACAGAAACAGAGGTGAGATCTGATTGGATAAAGAGCGTGAAGGCGTGCGTTGAGGTGGACCAGCTCACTGGAGCACAGGAGACAGGAGCTGTGCAATGAGACAATAAGCTAATCGGGAAAAATAATTATAATACATGTAGTGTATTTGTGAAAAACAATTACATTATAAAATAGATATGACTTTTAATTATATTTTTATAAAAAAAGTAAATTATAATGTATAATGTAATGTAATTATAAAGTAGCAATAACTTTGTGATTCTGTTTAGGCCAGCAGAGAAGGCTTAGCAGGCCCTGACGGCCCACCACTGCAGTAAACCAACCATAATAAATAATATAATAAGGAGAATTTAGTAGCACATTGACGAGTGCAGACAATGAAAAAAAGAAATTGCAAACAAAATCAATTCCAGATTTATTCTTGAATGAAAAGAAAGAACCACAAAAATTGTATCAAATATAAAAATAAAATGCAAATATTCTAAACGACCATTTGGTTCAGCTAACTTAATTAATTATGACCGCTCTATTTTGAACTCATAAGAAATTAGATAAACAGATTACATTCTTAAGTTTGTGAGTAATAAAGGTCAAGGGCCTTTTTCTTTAATCCTTCACTCAGTCTAAAATGTCCTTTAATTCCAGCACATGTTGTGATTCCTTCAGAAGGTTTCCCTCTCACGGCAGTGAGCCCTACACTATGAGCGAGTGTTGCTTAAGTCGACCTCTGCACTGACTTTGTCCTTCGACCTCAAGAGAAGGGAAAAAAAGTTGGCTTCCAGTTTTGCTGTCCATGGAACACCTGCCATTCCATGCCATGCCATGCCATGCCATCTCTGACTTGTGTAGCCGGCTTTGTGGCTGCAGGATGCAGAGGCCGTCCTGTCTTTGTGTGTCTGCTCTTTGTTCCCCGAGGGCGAAGAGAGGGGACTTCTCAATGTGCTGAACAAATAAACAGCAGAGAGCAGGAGAGACAAAGCCAGGGAGGGAGCACCTGCCGGGGGCTTTGTGTCTCTTAATAAGGCCCACGACTGTCTGGGAGTGCACAGCCCCCCTCAGCCACCCACAGAGCACACTGAGAGGAACTGCACATAATCCAGATAAACACACGCACACAGCTCAGCCAAAGTTTAGACCAGACTTCTGCCATCTCAGTTTGACTAATTAAGTGGTTCTCTTACAATGTAGGTGTTCAAATGTCCGTCTTTATACTACAAAGTCAAGGGGGAGAAACCCGCTCTGATGTTCGGTTACGTATCTGTGCATTTCAACATGTCGACTGTCAGTCGTAAAAGCGTGGCAGCACTCACATGAGACATATAAATGGAAATGGTCTCCTTCTCTGACACGTTCTTCATGGAGGCCCCTGAGGGCCAAGGCCATGCAGACGGGTGCTGAACCTGGAGAGGGGCCCGAAGAGAAGGATTTCTACATCTCATCTCATGGGCACAGTGAAGCAAAAGATGGTGTTTACTCCACCATGATGGGGTGTGTGTGTGTGTGTGTGTGTGTGTGTGTGTGTGTGTGTGTGTGTGTGTGTGTGTGTGTGTATGGGGAGCGGGGACCCCCATACAAAGACTAGGAAACAGAAAATGATTTCAAAAGGAAATGGAACGCAAAGAGAGTGAGCTGAATACTATTAAATATGTCTAAAATGCCTCTTTTGAATTCACATTGGTACAACCAACAAGATGTCTGCCACCCAAAGAATGTTCATTTGAACTACTTATGTGAAACGAGGCGTACTTGTAAGTAATCGTGTGCTCACCACAACTCCTCTAGCAGCAGTGCATGAAGTGTACGTTGAAGGCGGTGATCTTGAGAAACTAGCAAGAGAACGCTAGATTTAGAAAAGACACACAATCCAGCGCTGACAAATCTGTTCCAATGAAAGTAGCCAGAGCACTAGCTCCAAACGTAGCATACTCTAGCAAGAATGTCGCCAAGTCAGCAACAATGAACGCCTGTGCCCCCTTCAGACCTCCCCCAAAATCATAATTATGTACATAACTATCAAAATGGTTTTCGTTAGCACTCAAGCTAGCAGCTTGTTGAAGACTCCAGTGAAGAGCAAGGAGAATACACGAGGGCCGGCGGTAGTAATGAAATGATCATTACATTTCTGACACAGAAACAACTACTGGATGTATACGATGTGTGTCAGAGCATTTGATTTATTGATTGCTGTCAGGATTTATATAATTAGGGTCCGAGTGACTGACGTAGTCAGTCCGAGTAGGACCCTATTGCTGGGGTTTTTATTATACCGTCTTTTTATTTTTCCACTTTGGACTGCTTTTTGGGAGACTTGTCATATTCAAAAACTCACCAAATTTTGAACGCTGGTGAAAATAGACATCTATTTAAGCCGGGAAAAAAATTTCCAAAGAATTACTCTCTAGCTGGACCGGCGACGCCTCTCGCCCAGAATGTTTTTTGACTTGAAAACATTCACATATGTCCATCTCCACCTGCTCTACACAAAAGCCTCTCAGACCCATAAGGTCCGCCTATGAATATTTTCCGCCATTTTGAATTTAGTGAAAAACACGATTTTGCACTTTTCTCCTAAACGTCCTTTTAATACCAAACTTGGTGGTCATCATCAATGGCACTGAATCATCAACGCTGAAATTTATTTGATATCTCATTTCGTGAAGGAGATATCGACCAATTAACCTCTTAGGGCCGTGTCTTGTTTTTAAACACTCATAATATTAAAACTATTTGGACAAACAACTCCAAACTTTTTGTATATGTGCACATTGCATCCCCCAGCTTGCATCAGTCGTGTGTTTCAACAGTAGGGGGCGCTACAGTAATTCGGGCAATTTGGGATTTTTGGGCTAGTTTTGTCACTTTTTGCCTATATTTTACTTTCTGCCAAAGCCTGTGCACCATAGCCCATCTGGAGGAGGCCTCGGAGCATTTGGTAATGAGAAGTGATTCCTAAAAGGTACTTGAAAAGGTCAAGGCTTCATAGAGCCTTAGGAATGTCCAGTAAGCTTCATCAATTTATTATCAATAAATTGATATGACAATACTTTCCTTCTTTTAACTGGACTGCTACATGATTTGCATGTAGCAGTCCAGTTAAAAGAAGGAAAGTACTACATTTCTTTCATTCAGAAGAGAGGGTAAAATCATTTTAGCAGATGACTTCAACAAAGTAATCATATCCTCACACAACGGTTTGTATGATATCTTAGAGAAGGCATTCCTTGCTTCCACTCATTAGGTGCATTATTTTCCAAGTCCAAGTCCATGCTGTCTTCATAGGAAACTACTTAGTTGTATAAGTTTAGGCAACAACACTTCTTAGTTCCCAATTGGAACAGTTTGTGGTTTGGGTTCAAATAACTACAGTAGTGGTACTAAAGTAAGTAAGATGCATGACAGACAGATCCACATTGACTTCTTGTTTCATACGGGGAACGAACAGCGGCCTCCTGGTTGAAAGACACACACACACACACACACACACACGCCTGTGTGAGCTATTGCGATGCGGTTCACGATCACGTGGATTACTTCGAGAGATGTCTACAAATTCCAGCACATTATTTTTTTCCTCGGCATGCTGGAAAAGACCATCGTGAACGGATCCAGAGAGTCCAGAGGGTCCAGAGTGGCCTCGCTGCCTAAGGAGACAGACGCACTACACATGCTGATTAGAGATGTGGTGCTCACAGATACATGATGCTGAACAATCCAACTGAGAGGGAAGATACTTTTCTCTCCCACCATCACAAAAACCAGGATTACTAAAAAGCCATTACTACCAGGAGAACTACTTACTAATGTAAATGTGGATACTGAGAGGAGGGGCAGGTGGAGGATGAATACCACATTGAAGGAGTATTTGAAAACATTATTGGATATTAATATTGGCAGTACTGGGAAATTACAAAAGAGAAAAGAGAGAGGGTTGAAGAACTTGAAAAACAAATCAAGGAACTAAAACAGTTCTGATTTGCAATTTCAGGAGCAATGCACGCTCACATTTATATATAATAAAAAGAAAGAACATCATAAGTTAAACATATGCTTTTATGAAGGGGGAGAAAAAGCAGCGAAATGATTGGGATGACAATTGAGAGAGAAAACTTTTACTAATATGATACCAGTAATTAAACGGGATAGACAAATCTTTTCAGCCAGTAAATAAAGTATTTCAGTGATACTATAAAATCAAGATGTGCTTTAAGTGCAGACTTTCAGCTTTAATTTGAGGGTATTTACATCCAAATCAGGTGAACGGTGTAGGAACTACAACAAATTCAAATGTGGCCACCCTCTTTTAAGGGACCAAAAGTAATTGGACAATTGGCTGCTCATCTGTTCCAAGGTCAGGTGTGTGTAAAACCCTCGTTCTTTCATTTACAAGGAGTAGATCTAGGTCTAAGGAGTAGGTCTAGAGTTCACTTCAGGTGTGGTATTTGTGTTTGGAATCTGTTGTGGTCAACTCTCAATATGAAGTCCAAAGAGCTGTCACTATCAGTGAAGCAAGCCATCATTAGGATGAAAAATAGAAACAAAACCATCAGAGAGATAGCTAACACATTAGGTGTGGCTAAATCAACTGTTTGGTACATTCTTAAGAAGAAAGAACGCACTGGTGAGCTCAGCAACACCAAAAGACCCGGAAGACCACGGAAGACAACTGTGGTGGATGACAGAAGAATCATTTCCCTAGTGAAGAAAAACTCCTTCCCAACAGTTGGCCAGATCAAGAACACTCTCCAGGAGGAAGGTGTATCTGTGTCAAAGTCCACCATCAAGAGAAGACTTCACCAGAGTAAATACAGAGGGTTCACCACAAGATGTAAACCATTGGTGAGCCTCAAAAACAGGAAGACCAGATTAGAGCTTGCCAAAAAACATCTAAAAGAGCCTGTACAGTTCTGGAAGAACATCCTATGGACAGATGAGACAAAGATAAACTTGTACCAGAATGATGGGAAGAGAAGAGTATGGAGAAGGAAAGGAACTGCTCATGATCAAAGCCTACCACCTCATCAGTGAAGCATGGTGGAGGTAGTGGTATGGCGTGGGCATGTATCAGGGGTGTTTCTAAGATTCAAGGAAAGGGGGGACTTTGTCCCAATGCTTTAAAAAAAAATGCATTTTGCTATTTTAATTCCATAGCATTATGGATGAATTTCAGTTGAATCAATTAAAATGTCCAAACAAAAGCAAACGGTTTTATAAAACAGCAAGAACCTTTTTTTTGTGTTGGTATAATTACATAGTGAACGGTACGTGTGGGCACGCACCGCGCAGCAATTTTTTGTGGGGCCCATTTGGGGCCCCGGATATCCATTGTTTCAGACAGTTCATAGATTGGTTCAATCAGAAAGAGTGTGATTTTGCTCTGTAGTTTTGCATTCATTCAGTATATGATAACAGAAGAGACAGAATGTCAGGGTCATAGTGAACACAAATATGAACTTTTCTCAAATAAGGAGAGAGAAATACTTTCCTGCTTGTAAAGGAAAGACGGATAAACTAGCTTTGATATCCACGTCACTCCCAAATCCAATGCATGGAGAACGAACCTGACAGTGTCAACTTTTGAGTTGTTTACTTGTTTTATTTTGAGCAGAAGGGAATCAGATTTTGATCAAAATTTACATTTTGTTGTCTGTCTAGTTTTTACAAACCAGTGATATTTTATGCTAATTTAGACACTATCACTGAGATAAAGATGAACTATCTTATAATATAACATTCAATAGTAAAAAAATATGAATAACAAAAATAAAATAAAAACACATTTCAAGTACATCTTAATTATCAAATGATAAATATTGTATGATGGTTCTCCTTGGTATAGTTTACTATGAGATAAACCCCTTGGTATAGTTTATATGAGATAAACTCCTTGGTATAGTTTACTATGAGATAAACTCCTTGGTATAGTTTACTATGAGATAAACTCCTTGGTATAGTTTACTATGAGATAAACTCCTTGGTGTAGTTTACTATGAGATAAACTCCTTGGTGTAGTTTACTATGAGATAAACTCCTTGGTATAGTTTATATGAGATAAACTCCTTGGTATAGTTTATATGAGATAAACTCCTTGGTATAGTTTACTATGAGATAAACTCCTTGGTGTAGTTTACTATGAGATAAACTCCTTGGTGTAGTTTACTATGAGATAAACTCCTTGGTATAGTTTACTATGAGATAAACTCCTTGGTATAGTTTATATGAGATAAACTCCTTGGTATAGTTTATATGAGATAAACTCCTTGGTATAGTTTATATGAGATAAACTCCTTGGTATAGTTTACTATGAGATAAACTCCTTGGTATAGTTTACTATGAGATAAACTCCTTGGTATAGTTTACTATGAGATAAACTCCTTGGTGTAGTTTACTATGAGATAAACTCCTTGGTATAGTTTATATGAGATAAACTCCTTGGTATAGTTTATATGAGATAAACTCCTTGGTATAGTTTACTATGAGATAAACTCCTTGGTATAGTTTACTATGAGATAAACTCCTTGGTGTAGTTTACTATGAGATAAACTCCTTGGTGTAGTTTACTATGAGATAAACTCCTTGGTGTAGTTTACTATGAGATAAACTCCTTGGTATAGTTTATATGAGATAAACTCCTTGGTATAGTTTATATGAGATAAACTCCTTGGTATAGTTTATATGAGATAAACTCCTTGGTATAGTTTATATGAGATAAACTCCTTGGTATAGTTTACTATGAGATAAACTCCTTGGTATAGTTTACTATGAGATAAACTCCTTGGTATAGTTTATATGAGATAAACTCCTTGGTATAGTTTACTATGAGATAAACTCCTTAGTGTAGTTTACTATGAGATAAACTCCTTGGTATAGTTTATGAGATAAACTCCTTGGTATAGTTTATATGAGATAAACTCCTTGGTATAGTTTACTATGAGATAAACTCCTTGGTATAGTTTATATGAGATAAACTCCTTGGTATAGTTTACTATGAGATGAACTCCTTGGTGTAGTTTATTATGAGATAAACTCCTTGGTATAGTTTATATGAGATAAACTCCTTGGTATAGTTTATATGAGATAAACTCCTTGGTATAGTTTACTATGAGATAAACTCCTTGGTATAGTTTATATGAGATAAACTCCTTGGTATAGTTTACTATGAGATGAACTCCTTGGTGTAGTTTATTATGAGATAAACTCCTTGGTATAGTTTACATGAGATAAACTCCTTGGTATAGTTTATATGAGATAAACTCCTTGGTATAGTTTACTATGAGATAAACTCCTTGGTATAGTTTATATGAGATAAACTCCTTGGTATAGTTTACTATGAGATAAACTCCTTGGTATAGTTTATATGAGATAAACTCCTTGGTATAGTTTATATGAGATAAACTCCTTGGTATAGTTTATATGAGATAAACTCCTTGGTATAGTTTATATGAGATAAACTCCTTGGTATAGTTTACTATGAGATAAACTCCTTGGTATAGTTTATATGAGATAAACTCCTTGGTGTAGTTTACTATGAGATAAACTCCTTGGTATAGTTTATATGAGATAAACTCCTTGGTGTAGTTTACTATGAGATAAACTACTTGGTATAGTTTATATGAGATAAACTCCTTGGTATAGTTTATATGAGATAAACTCCTTGGTATAGTTTACTATGAGATAAACTCCTTGGTATAGTTTATATGAGATAAACTCCTTGGTGTAGTTTACTATGAGATAAACTCCTTGGTATAGTTTATATGAGATAAACTCCTTGGTGTAGTTTATATGAGATAAACTCCTTGGTATAGTTTATGTGAGATAAACTCCTTGGTATAGTTTACTATGAGATAAACTCCTTGGTATAGTTTACTATGAGATAAACTCCTTGGTGTAGTTTACTATGAGATAAACTCCTTGGTATAGTTTATATGAGATAAACTCCTTGGTATAGTTTATATGAGATGAACTCCTTGGTATAGTTTACTATGAGATAAACTCCTTGGTGTAGTTTATTATGAGATAAACTCCTTGGTATAGTTTATATGAGATAAACTCCTTGGTATAGTTTACTATGAGATAAACTCCTTGATGTAGTTTATTATGAGATAAACTCCTTGGTATAGTTTATATGAGATAAACTCCTTGGTGTAGTTTACTATGAGATAAACTCCTTGGTATAGTTTATATGAGATAAACTCCTTGGTATAGTTTATATGAGATAAACTCCTTGGTATAGTTTACTATGAGATAAACTCCTTGGTATAGTTTATATGAGATAAACTCCTTGGTATAGTTTATATGAGATAAACTCCTTGGTGTAGTTTATATGAGATAAACTCCTTGGTATAGTTTACTATGAGATAAACTCCTTGGTGTAGTTCATATGAGATAAACTCCTTGGTGTAGTTTACTATGAGATAAACTCCTTGGTATAGTTTATATGAGATAAACTCCTTGGTGTAGTTTACTATGAGATAAACTCCTTGGTGTAGTTTACTATGAGATAAACTCCTTGGTATAGTTTACTATGAGATAAACTCCTTGGTGTAGTTTACTATGAGATAAACTCCTTGGTGTAGTTTACTATGAGATAAACTCCTTGGTATAGTTTACTATGAGATAAACTCCTTGGTATAGTTTATATGAGATAAACTCCTTGGTATAGTTTACTATGAGATAAACTCCTTGGTGTAGTTTATATGAGATAAACTCCTTGGTGTAGTTTACTATGAGATAAACTACTTGGTATAGTTTACTATGAGATAAACTCCTTGGTGTAGTTTACTATGGGATAAACTCCTTGGTATAGTTTACTATGAGATAAACTCCTTGGTATAGTTTATATGAGATAAACTCCTTGGTATAGTTTACTATGAGATAAACTCCTTGGTATAGTTTATATGAGATAAACTCCTTGGTGTAGTTTACTATGAGATAAACTCCTTGGTGTAGTTTACTATGAGATAAACTCCTTGGTATAATCCTGTTGTAATTGATGAGAGACGTTACTTGGCAGAGTGAGAAAGCCAGAGCAGCAGCCTCCCCAAGGTCCTAGTGCCCTAAAGTTAAGTATGATGATAGGCTATTGGATTGTAATTCTAAGGGGAGAAAACATACAAACCAGAACGCGCACACACATATGTAGCATGTTAGAGTTATAAATAATTTGTCCATGTGAGAAACAATAGTTTAATTTAATGACTTTTTTTTTAATTAATATTCGGGGCTAATTAAATACAAGGGGAGGGTGAAGGTAATGACGCATAGGTGGAAACAATGAGGGCAGGACTTCACAATCAAACAGGGAGAAAGCACACAGGGAGGGAGGTACCTGGAACACGGACAGGTGAAAGGAATATACAATCAGGGACAAGGCAGACAACAGGAAGTGCGGGGATACAGAGGACGCGGACTACAAAATAAAACAGCAACCCATGCAAACCCAAACCGTGACAAATACAGCTCCATTCAGTAAAAATGAGTATTGGGCAGCGGTAATTTATACCATTTTCCTGAAAAGTTCCAAGGAAACATTGTAAAACTTTGTTTTTTGGCAAGAAACTTGAGTTGGCTCAAAAAAAGAAGCTCATCAGGGACTACTAATGCATTGACTAAAAACATTATGCAAACGGTGATAACGAAATATTTTTTGAAGTACATGGGAGTTAGTGTTTTATTTTAGTTTTTCACTGTGGTATTGAATTTGGGATTGGAAATCTTGGAATTTCCCTGGTATTTGTATACAACAACAAAAAATAATTAAAAAAATATATATTTATTTTTCAATGAGAGGCAATGACATGTTACTGTTGTATTGTGGTGCATGTGAACCCCCGTGGTGGGACCCAGGGACCAAGGCCCCCACCTCTGGCTCCAGGCCCAGACACTGAAGGCCGCTGCGTCATAACTCGTTGGCTCTTGAAGTCTCCGCTCTTACGGGGATAAAACCTTGCTACACTGTTTGAATTCTTTACAGGAGAACCAAGCCAGAAGCCACTAATTAATAATGCAATTTTCTATGTAAATTCTTATTTATGTGAAGCAAAAAGTTCCCCTGAGATTTGTGTATTATTCATAAGCATCAGAGAGAAGGAAACAAATCATTTAGCACAATGTGTGTCTCTGCTTGTGGAGATGCGTGTGAACAGCAGTACAGTAACGCGTCGGCAGCTCCGTATGTGTCCCTCATTGCGAGGGCTTGAATGAGTGCGTTTCTGTGCATCTATAGGAATGCTTTTGCCTCATGTTTGAATAGTTTATGTGTGTGATATCTGTATGCTTTTGTGAGATTGAAGGGGAATTTGCATCTGTTTATGTGTGAATGTATGTATGTTTGTGCATTCAAGTGATTATGTGAGAGGCTAGTATGTGTGAGCATGAATGTTAATGTGTGTGTTTGTGAGTGACAAGCAGTTGGGTAATGGAATCAGAATGTATGTGCGTGGAAGTGTGTGATTGCACGTAAGTGTTCTGTGCTTGTGGGGGATCTGCATGTGTGTGCATATACGTGGTTATATGTTGCGTGCTAATATGAACATGCAGAGCCACTTGGTATTCCACATGGCCGCTCGCTTGTCTGTCAAGTACGCGCGTAGGGATCGCAACTGGAAAGATGGAAAGTTTGAGCAGCTGGAAGGCCTGCATGCCAATGAGACAAACACACCCCTCAGCTTTTTCCTCATTGTCAACCCAATCGTCTTATTTCCTTCTGCACTCTTTCTTTTCCTTCAACCCTCCTGAGTAGCTTTTAAAGTGGAGCCTCACTGCAAACTGAACATATGTACGGAGGAAAAAGTCAAACTGGCAAGAAAGCAGCGGCAGATTTTCTCTGCCATCAATAAAACGAGTTGTTCTGCTGCTCTCCGCTCCCCGGGAGCTGAATAAAAACGCTCATCAAAATCTAAAAGCATCTGCCGGGTGAGAGGATGATTTCCATCTGTGATCTAGTATTAATGGAAGTGTTAATAGGGGTGGTGGCTGCATGTGGAAGGACTGACAGAGGAACCGCCAGCAGCACTGGATCCGCCTCTGAACCATCAAGAAGACCTGCGAGATAAACAACCACGCAGAATACAGATGGGATCAAGGCACGCACACTACAGCGCTGTGCTTATATGTATATGCAGATATATAGATATCTATATATAAACACACACATAACGGGTCGTACACATTCATGCACAGACACAGAGCAGGGGGTGGTTGAAAACGTATAAATAACAGCCACCAATTTCATGAACACATACAAATTGCAGATGCAGACAGTCACTTAATGTGCACACAAACACACCCGTACCAAAAGTATACATGAACATATGCATACACACAAATAGACACCCCTGGGAGTCGCAAATAAACACTATTACACTCTAAGCACTTGTTAACGGAAACAGCGTTCACATGCAAAGCATACACAGATGTACACACAGCAGTAGCATGCACAAATACATATATGTGAGGGAATTATGGAGAAATGTTATAATTGCGCACTAAGAGCACACTAAATTGACATGTTTTCACAATCTTGTGTGTGCACGCATCCAGAGCCAACACATATGATGCATGCCAACGTTACTACAGTCACACAGGGCACAGAGGAGCAGGTGTGAAAAGAAAGAAGAAGAAAAAAAGTCTTCCTGAAAGAAATCTGTTCAAAAAGAAAATGAGTGTGTGTGTGTGTGTGTGTGTGTGTGTGTGTGTGTGTGTGTGTGTGTGTGTGTGTGTGTGTGTGTGTGTGTGTGTGTGTGTGTGTGTGTCCTCTCTGTAAATACAGTCAACATCATTCGGGTTTTCTCCAACACAACCTGCTCTGTTCTCCTTGAGGCTGGCAGGTTTTGGGTTCTACTGTCTACTGACGCTTGAGTTGCTACTGCTGGCCCTACTATTGTCATTATTGGACGCAGTCAATAATCTATATAGAAGCGATATCACGCGAGGGTCCAACAGTAGCGTTTAGATATAGACACAATATACACAGCGTCATGATTTATTGCTTTTATGAAACAGTCATCTTAGACATAGCAATATAACAACTACAGACATATTCCAAATTAAGAATATGTTTCCGTTGATAAGAAATAATGTTCACAATAAAAAAGGGCCTCCTGGGCTGGCTGGCTGCAGCGTTGCCTACAGCTAGCATACCGCTTTATCCATCAGAGGCCAATAAGGGATTTCGTGGCGTTGCTCTTTATTTACTTTATTGTTAGGTGGAGGCGTGTTGCTTGGCGTTTCTCCACTTCCTCCGGCTTCTGAGTTTCTGTTGTACTCTGCAGAGGATTCACACCTAAGACCTCTCACCGATACTTTGTGGATCCTTTCCTGTCGATGGCCGCCGCTCGATCCACTCCTCCACAGAACCGGAAATGTTTCCATTCCGTAGCGGTTTTAACCGCTAACGCTACATTGTTACTGTAAACTGTTCTGCGGAAGTGATCCCCCGTGACCCGTCGCTAAGCAACCACTACAACACATTAGTCTTAGGTTTTTTTTCTTGGATGCGGAGTGATGCTGTATTTAGACGCCGTAGCCATTGTATGCTTTTATTATATCACAGCTATGAGCCAATCAGATTGCTTGATTTGAGCTACCCGTTTTTAATATTCAAAATGTTCCTTACAGTCAACAAATGTCGTGAAAAGACCAAAACAAACAAATAATTTCTTCCTCTCGATACACTGTCTTTCTGCCCTAACCTGTCCAAACGCATTGTCTGATTGAAGTTTAAGAGGAGACAAGTATGCTATGGGATGAGAGATTAGTCTTCATATTTAATGACACGCATACAGAGGCTCATGCGGAGTCCGCTGTTTACCAGCTGCAGGCTGATCCACATTTCTTCACAGACTCCTCTCCGGATTTTGCATTTGTTGCTCGAGAGATCACAAGAATATCATCAGCAGTTTGCATGTTGCAAAATGTCAGCCACGCTGGAGCTTTTCCATCTCATCCCTGTGAAGTCCAAAGTGAACGAAGAATTGACTGGGTGTGTGAGGATGAAAGACAACAGAAGTGAAGTGAGCCATGCGTTCCCCGCTCTGCCCCGAGCGCACAGAGAGGATGGAGGAGACCATCAGATAAC
Source organism: Taurulus bubalis (assembly GCF_910589615.1). NCBI lineage: Eukaryota > Metazoa > Chordata > Actinopteri > Perciformes > Cottidae > Taurulus > Taurulus bubalis. The sequence goes on from NC_136599.1 coordinate 27,695,447, forward strand.
GTCAGCGTTACCCACAGTGAGAAAGAAGGACAGCGTCCATTGTCATTCTAACAAGTTCAACATCGGTGACTTTTAATAGTAGTGGGGTATTATGTCCTCTTCTGTGCCTCCAACATGCTACTGTTACCAGGCTGATGAGAGGCTCGTGGTCAAGCTGAAAACAAGGCTGAAACGAGACATGATACGAGATACCAGAGTGTTTTAACAGTGAAATGTTAATGTGCTATTCCCTTGATTACTGATGGTAATGATCCCGTTAAATCAAGCCTGACTTGGCACGGCATGACTTAGTTAAACCAAGATCAACAGCAGATGCACCATTGTGGCAGCAGAACATGGCGCTGTGATATGACATCACACCCCCACGAAGAGCGTGGCACAAACACAAGCAGCGATGCCAAACAGAGGGAGGAACATGGCACCAACACAAACACAGCGTAAGGAGTAATGAGTGTTCCTGGCAGGAAGAGAGGGCCGAGAACAGGCAGCATTCAGGATCTCTCTTTCCAGACACTGAGTCATTGTCTTGGCAAATATTTAATTTCCTGATATTTAAATGTGTGCAAAAGTGTGAGATTAAGTAGGAAGACAAGGGAACGAGCAGGTTGCCCATTAGATATCTAATATGTGCATTCTAAATATAAACTTGTTTTGTATCGTTTGCATGTCAGGATGAGTCGTCACCGAGTCATGAAAGGCACATGGAGAGAAAAACAAATCAAAGGTTGAAACAGGATGTTTGCTAGGTCTCGCTAAACTTTAAGAATTTGGTCAGAGAGAAAATAAAGAAAATGTATTTCTTTTGGACGATGGAGCGCACACCCGTGGGAAAGCTTAAAATATAAAGCAAGACAAATGAGACCAGAGTTAGCTAGCGCACCCCGCGGCCCCTCCGCCTCACTCCCCACTCTCCACCAGGGGGCAGAGCGGCAGCAACTCCGCCCAGACTCCCCGCAGGATCTCTCTGATGCTGCCGTTACACAGGTTGGACCCAGAGCTGCTGCTGGCCTCCAGCCCGCTGGGCCCCAAGGCCGCTGGGCCCCAAGGCCGCTGGGCCCCAAGGCTGCTGGGCCCCAAGGCTGCTGGGCCCCCGGGCTGCTGGGCCCCAAGGCTGCTGGGCCCCCAGCCCGCTGGGCCCCCAGGCTGCTGGGCCCCCAGCCCGCTGGGCCCCCAGCCCGCTGGGCTCATTCAGGCTGAGTTTGAGTTGCTACAGCCGCTAACTCAAGGAGCGTCTGCTCTCCTCCCGCCCAAGTGGTCTCCTGGAGGGAGAGGCCGCGAGGGCGCGCTAGCTAGTAGCTAGGGAATTCTTGCCTCATTTGTGGTCTAATAGATTCATAAAATTCAATGCACAGTATTCCAATGTTCCATACTACTGTAGCTGTCAAAGGGACCCTAAATAAAAAAAACGTTTGCAACATCTCCCAAAGGTACATTATTTTGGAGAAGAACCATATATTCCACCTTTACACCAAAGATATTTAAAAATAATTCCCTCACATAAAATAGTATTCATCTTCTGCTTCTTAGCAGGGAATCCTATTGGACTTCCTGGTTGAAAACTTTGACACACCAAAAGTGTGAATAAAACAGTATGAAGCCTTTAGCGTCTCCAGAGGGAGCTGTGTGAAGTCTGATGAACTCAAATGAAGTCACACCTAACCTCCAATCAAACTGATGGTGAGTGATTGTGGGTAATGAATTGAATTGAATGTAGGCACCAAGTTTTGACAAACAAAAACATTTAATATCTCCTGAATCGATTTTCATTTTAAAGTAAATTGCTATTGAAAATAATTTTTAATTACAAAAAAGAACATACAATTATTATTATTTGGCAGAGTTTACACAGATCACGGACGAGCAGTTAAAAAACAAGACTGTTAGAAAACCTGAGAGAAGACCAAAAAAGAAAGAAAACCAAATGCTGCCTCCATGGATGAACTGAGACACCGGCAGACAAAAGAGGGCCGAAAGTCCAAGGACATGATGCCACAGTGAACACTACGCTGCTTTACGAATGATTTCTGGGAAGATCTGCAGTATTAAGTGCTTTGCGGCAAACATGTCACCGCCGCGTACAAAAAAATAAAGAGATAAAAATAATGACCACATCAAGACAAAGTGGTTCTCTCACTGGGGAGTGAGCAGCACCCTACTGAGTCTGGTGAGCGAGTATGTGCAGTCTCTCTCCCTACTTCAAAATAAATTGAGAAACATATATGAGCTACACCCCTGTAGTGTCACATACTGTTGGATATACTAGTGTGCAGTGATAATATGTCACAGCAGTATATCTCACTACCTTAAAACCTCTTTGTCACCCTCCTCCTCCTCCTCCTCCTCACGCCCACACTCCGCCATGTCCAGGCCCATTATCCCGGGCAGCTGGTTTTGGGACCGGCTGGCTGGAGAGGAAGCTGAAAGTGGAGTCTAATTCACTTATTGATTCCTGTCCTGTGTTGCAGGATACTTCACAGCTGTAATCAGTGGGTGCTTTTGGGCTGAGGAACATAAGGGAACGGGGCCACAAGATGGAGTATCTGCAGGTGGGTCAAAACCCGTTTGCATTGTTTTTTTTAGCCCTGTGCCATATTTACTTCCACTCTGTGATCAATGCGGCAGTGAACTCTGCTGGTTGTGCATTTTAAGGTCTGCGGTCAAGAGGCGAATGAAGGGGTGATATGTGGGGAAAAAACTGTGAAGAAATCGAAGCTTCGAAGATGAGGCAAGACGTTTCTTGTAGTTCCTCTCACTTCCCCTTCCTGTTGCACTCAGCAGCAAGCCTATTGGCTCATTGAGAAGCTGTGAAACTCTACAACTGTGGCTCAGTGGTGAACAGGGTTGTCCTTCAATCAGAAGATAGGTGGTTCGATCCCCTCCGTTAGTCCATGTCCATGTGTCCTTGGACAAGACACTTAACCCCAAACTGCCCCCGTAGCTGTTCCATCAGTGTGAACGTTAGTTAGTCCTGATGGACAGGTGGTTCCTTCATGGTAGCTCCTCCCATCAGTGTATGAATGTTAGTCAGTCCTGATGGACAGGTGGTTCCTTCATGGTAGCTCCTCCCATCAGTGTGAACATTAGTTAGTCCTGATGGACAGGTGGTTCCTTCATGGTAGCTCCTCCCATCAGTGTGAACGTTAGTTAGTCCTGATGGACAGGTGGTTCCTTCATGGTAGCTCCTCCCATCAGTGTGAACGTTAGTTAGTCCTGATGGACAGGTGGTACCTTCATGGTAGCTCCTCCCATCAGTGTGAATGTTAGTTAGTCCTGATGGACAGGTGGTTCCTTCATGGTAGCTCCTCCATCAGTGTGAATGTTAGCTAGTCCTGATGGACAGGTGGTTCCTTCATGGTAGCTCCTCCCATCAGTGTATGAAAGGGTGAACGATGACAGTAGTGTTAATCTGCTTATTTTAGACCGCGGATTAATACGTAGTGAGAATTAAGTCAAAACAGTGTGGCTGTCACACCCTGTGGGTTGTGTGTACGTGTGTCTCTTGATTGTTCTTTCCCTTCACCTGCCCTCAGCCACTCCCATGTGTGTCCTCTGATTGTAATGCCATACACCTGTGTTTCCCCTCTCTTATATATATACTCCCCCGCTTCCCCTTGTCCTCTGCCAGACTGTTTTTGGTGCGTGACTGTTTATTGTGTGTCCCATGTCATGTGCCACCTTTTTCAAGTTCCTAGTTTTGTTTTTTCGAAGTTTGACTAAAGTACGTTTTGGATTTTTCCTCGAAAGTGCCTCCTGTATTGGTCCTCTGCGCCTGGGTCTCTGCGCACCACACCGGGTCTTGACAGTGGCTCATTGATTTGAATAGTTATAGGGCAACAGAGATGGTACAAAACAGTAATAATACAAATATAGAATCATCAGATGTATCCTTTAACCCATTAAAAAACTGGTATCGAAGATTACAAGTGAGAGCTGAATAATCCAAGCTCTTTACTATTCACTGATGCAGGACTGGTTCTATTAATCTTGCTGTACAATGCTGAGAGGATGAGAGTTAAAAGAAGAGCAGGAAACAGAAAGCATGCTGTGGAATCACCTGGAGCATCGACACAACCGTTGGGTTTGGAAAGTGATCGTACACTTGTTGTGATGTGTTCTCTGATCGCAGCACTGCCATCACAAGGAGACAAATCTCTAATATTCGTTCATATTTGATCCAACTTTACCAATCTGCTGGTTTGCCTTTAAAATGAACAGATTTGGTTATTAGGTCAGGTTATTAGATGTTACCATCTATCCAAAGAAGAAAAACACACACCCACCTCTCTCCACTCTATTCCCATCTGGCATGAGGCCAAACAGGAGCACGGCATATTTAGCCTTTGAAACAGAAAATCTGGAATTTGATGCGCTTATTTAAATGTATGTTAAATTGAATACATGTGTTCACTGGCTCTACAGGGATCCTCAACATGTGAAATATCACATGTGTTTATGTTGTTATTTCTTTTCATTGCTTCTTAAACAACAAGGAGAAAGAACTTTATACCCAACATGCACTGCAGCATCGCTGCTGAACACCCTTTGTTTGGTCCTGAGAACAAAGGTTTGACAACGATCCCAACAGAAAATGAGACTTGTTGTATAACCTCCGATTATCTGACCATCCACCACACGACACACTTCTGTGTGTGGAGGCTTCAAATGAAAGCAGCATCCAGGTCAGCGTCCAGCAGGACGAGGTCACGGCCTGGACACTCAGCACTCGCACACCCCATGACCTCTGACCCCTGTGACCTCTCACCTCCAACCCTTCAACAGCCATCAGTTTATTGATCCAGCACGTGCCAAAAAGACAGATTAACATGAAGCCAATAGAATTAGACGTTAGAAAGAATTGTGTTTGTGGTGCTCTTTGTGAAATTAGAATATTGTTTTATTCCCCTTGACAGCAAATCTCTGCAGGATGAAAACAAAGTGAGAGTTGGGTCAAAAGGAAATCAACCAAGAAGAGAGGAAAAGAAAAATGAAGAGAAGAATAGTGAAGACTGAATAAGAGAATAAAAGCGAGAGAAAAGAAGAAATGATAAATGAAAAGAGGTTAACAACCAGAACAGAAGCAGGAAATTGAACAGAGGAGGGAGTTAAATATGTATCTGAATGTATGACACATCTGCACATGCACAGACAGAAAAGTGGCACACAATCTTCACATATATGAAATCACGATGCAAATCCCCCACCCGCACTTTAGTTTTCAGCATGCAAAGTATTTTGACGGCAGCTCCATCTTCACACCACTCCGACTGGCGCTCATTGATTTCCATGGAGAGATGGAGAACGGGGTCTGGCAGGCCAATGGAAGGAAAGTGGCGGGGCACGTGTGAAAGGCTGGTTATGGCAGAGAGTGTGACACGGTGTGGGCGGGGCTCCGGCTCACGCACCTGCATCCATATGGAAGCTCACGCATCAAGACACAGCGTGCACCTGTTTCTATCTCTAACCCTCTTCCTGCAATCATCCAGGTCTCACAAGCTCCGCCCATCACACACACAAGTATGCAATCAGAGAAATGCAAATCTGGTAAAGAGTTATATGCAGGTGAACACACACACACACACACACACACACACACACACACACACACACACACACTGACAGCAGATACATTTACAGCAGCTACTGAGCTAACAGGTTATAGCTTGCCTCGTGCATTTTAGTAAGTGTTATTTCACGGCATCTTTTCATCCTCTCCCCTCCCATTCTGCTCGCTGACAGGGGGGATATGTGCACCCTACTTTGTTGCCATGGATACCACAAACACCCCACATAGAAAATTCTACACAGAATAATAAGTGGCCAATTGCGTCTGTTTGCTCTCCAACAAACCTCAGGATTAGAGGCATTTTCTTGTCAGAGGCATAAACTATTTTTATGTTTGTAGGGGAACGAGGAGGAGGGGGAGGAGAGGAGAAAGAGGAAGGGGAAAAAAAGAGGCACAGATATGAAAAGAGCATACTAATGCTGTGTGGTGACAGGTTTCTCCTCGCTCAGTAAGATGAGAGAGCTCGGCTCAGAACAGGCAGAAGAAAGGAGGGGAAGGATGCTCTTAAAAAGAAACCCAGGTGCTCAGGGCACCCTGAACAAATGAAGGAGAGCAGCCAGAGAGGGGCCGATCATTTCAAGTCCAGTTAACTGGGAGCGCTGACATTTGTAACAGCTGAACGGGCGAGCTGAAAAGCAGGGGTGGCGTTTAGTCGGGCAAACCGGAGCTAAATGTTAGGAGCTGGAAGCTCTCTTGGTTTTTATTTTTTTGTGCGTCTCTTTCAGAATAATTGACAAAAACTCATCTGATGCCTCCTCCTAATTTCTTCCTCCTGCTCTGAGCCTCGGAGAACATAACCCCAGTGTGCAATGATGTCATTATGATACCATCTGTTTGCTGCAATGGCAGACGCAACGCACACACACGCTTAAACACACACACAAACACACACACAAGATAGCTGTGGATCAGATCAAACGTAGAGGGAGAGAACCTATGACATGTGCACTGTGTATAAGCCATACGCACGGCAGCTTCCTGCTGCATGTTTAATAGAGGCTTATTGTGAGAGTAAAGGTGACTGTTGACACACTACAGCAGCTTTGTACCTCAGATCAGAGAGGAGAATCTGTGTGTGCAGCGAGAGGACCGAGCAGCTTTCTTTGCCGTAACTAGCGTGCTAGAACACAGCGTCTGTCAAGGTCATGAGGGGAGATGCTTGATGCGGATGTCTGTCAATCCCATCCCCCATCTACAAGGACACCGCCTCCTCCTGCCACCATTTTTACACCTTTGTCTTTTACTGTTGAGGCCAGCTTGGGCTTGATCCAATCCGTGACGGAGGAGAATGAAGGCTAAAAGCAGCTAGGTTGAGCTGACTCAGCCTGGACTCCCTGTACATGCAGTTTCATGAAAGGCACTTGGTCTGACACACACAATCCAAACAGGACCCGTCATATGATATTTATGTTTGGACCAATTGTCTACTTTTCCTACATCAGGCCCTGATGTCTTCCACTTTTTGGGGGAGGACAGTTTTATTTAATGTACACCCCTTCAGATAAAAAGAAAGTTGCAATGGAAGATGTTCTATTTATAGAAGATAAGCATGTTATACTGTTTTGAAAACATGAGGTCTTCAGCTCTCAGAATCCGTAAACCAAACCGGGATCATTTTCTTGTCAGTTTACATGCTTGGAATCGTTGGAAACTAGAGAATTACATTTCTCTCATTCGCCTAAACACAGCTTGAATAAAAACACACAACGGCCGCAAAAAGACTGGAAAACAAGGCAGTCAAACTTCATATTGACACTGACATAATTATATGTTCTTGTCAAAATATTTCACCAAGGCAGGCTATTTTTGCATGCAGACCTCATGGAGCCCTGTGGGCCCTTCCATTCTCTATGTATCTGCCTCTATAGCAGGTCTTCAGTCATTATGACTATTGACCAATATCCAGTGTGTTTATTACTAAATAATTTCTAAATAAATTGTACTTTGAAGTAAAACATGGCCAAAACATAGACTGCCTGAGCATATCTTTATAAATTGTGTGTATTTTAGTGTATTTTCATCAAGTTTACAGTGTTAGTTGTAGGAGAAGACATTTAGTGCATCATTATCCATAGATCTTGATTATATACTAGGTGAGGATAACACTTGCATCTCCATTTACTCTGGAATGGTAATAGAATTCGGTCTATTTATAATGAATTCATATTCCTAGCTCATGTTTTAAAGGGGACCAGACATACAGTATGTAAAGAAGCCTCGAGGTTGATGTGCTATTCCTGATTCCTTTTGGGCATGTTATTTTAGGCACCTCTAAAGCTAAATATTCTGGCGCACAACGTCAGTCTACATGAGAACAGATTACTTTCTACTGGACTCACACAGAAGTGAGACTGCACTCCCCCATGTAACATTGCAGTACAATACATGGCCTGATTTAAACAGAACTCCACGCGGGTGATTGAACATGTGTATTTCTGTTCTCCCGTGTCAGATTCACCGTTCTGCTTATGCATTAGATGTAGACGAGCAGCAGGTCCGAGCAGAGCCACATGGACCGAGTCGCGTGTGGCGCATGCATGAGCAGCAGAACCGACGTAGCAAATGAATTTGGAGGGGCGTAATGAGAGCCGGCGCTGGTCTCTGGCCTGATTTCACAGCCACATCATTAGGGTGAGGCGGCCCCGGCCCTTGAATCAACACACACACATTCAAACACACACACCACTCAGCACAGTGGCCCTAGGAAAGACGAACAAGGTCAGTCACCATGCCACAGTCTAATGAGAGGTGACAGGTGAGAAGACACGCTCCAGACTTTATCCATTAAACTTGCAGTTTTAGGAAGTATGTGTGTGTGTGTGTGTGTGTGTGTGTGTGTGTGCACACGCATGTGTTTCTGAGTCATAACCAAACACACTGCAATACCCTCCCTGTAACCTTCATGTACTTCCTGGCAGGCAGGTGTTAAGGCTGCGGGGCCAACAGGAGATGGTGCTGTGTTATTTATCAGCATGTCCAGGCGTCATAAATGACTCTGTTCGCTTCAGGTAACACACACACACACACACACACACACACACACACACACACACACACACACACACACTGTGTGGCTGTGTTCTAGTACAGTACCATGTGTGTTGTTCAATGATCCAATGGAGCCCAACTGAAATGATATATTGCCATCACTTTTCTGGGGTTAAAAACTGTGCAAACGTAGAAACAAGGGTTTTTGGGAAAATATCATAAATGTTTCTTTTCTACTTTCTACCTCTGGAGGACATTGTTGTCCCATAGCAGGCAGAGACAAAGTAAAGCATGGGACAGCAGAGTGAACGCTTGTTGCAGGACGAGACGTGTTAGAAGGAGTCTTGAGCAGCGAGCTCGTGTTGTGTTGTCTGGCTCAGTGTGACGTCTGTGATAGAACACTGACGTTAACAAACAGGGTTTAAAGGGGAGCGATTTGATTGGCTAACAGAGAACTAATGGCCTTCTGACTGGTCAATGCAAAGATATAGGGCGCTATCTTAACTCAAACATAAATTGATTACCCGTTGGGTTACGGATAAAAAAAAAGGGAGAGAGAACAAAAGCAGATATGTATGTACGTGTTCACAGTGAGGAAAAGGCATCACAAATTGTCTAAATTTGTGTCATCGCAATCTTGAAGAATTGTATATTTTTGTGCCGTTCATGTGCTCCAATGGTCGACTCCAATGCTAAATGAGCTCTGCTCCCAAAAACGCAGAAGCTTGAAGAACAGTTCCAGCATATGCACCTAGCGAGCAACTTTCAGAGAAATGAACAGGGCGCCATCTTGGAATACCACATTGGAGGATGGTGCCTTGATTATCATCTCATGTTAAAAAGCTTCTTAATACTAATTGAATACATGTCAAATGTCTTGAACTCAAAGTGAGTTACAGCATATTAGCTAGTAGCTATTCGCTAGCTAAAGGCCAGGTACCCCAGGAGAAGGTACTGCAATGCGCGGGGTGAAAGCCAGGAGTTGATTTGCTCTCTTGCTTCTCAGCTGAAAGGCTTCAGAACCCCTGAAGAAGAGGAACAACACTTTCATTGCTCAATTTTCAGATGGACCATCCAAATGCTTTTGGGAGTTGAGGCAGACTGTGTCTGATATCTAAATGATGCTCATCTGTCTGTTGATGTCATCTTGTTATGATGGTAAGCTGTGCCACACACACACACACACACACACACACACACACACACAAAGCCAGGCAGAGTGACTTGGCCTGTGTCCAGATGGCTAACCTTAAAGACAGCTCTACAGCTGTCCTCTCTGCCGTAACTCGTGATGACGAGTAACTCGGGACGCATCTGACATTTCTGGTGACAGCCTCAGGCTTGACGAAGAAGCGGAGACGCTTGATAATCGCCACGGTGACACCATTAAGAAGACGTTTAGGGACCTCCCTCAGAGATATATCTGAAGATGAAAGCGATGAGTGAAAGCCCACATCGTCGTTTCATCTCGGCAGCTACCTGCCGTTGTTAACGCCGCCTCCATCGTGGTCGCCGACAGGGTGGCGTTCCCGCAGAGTCCCTGTCTTCCCAAACAAGGCACTGACTAACACGCGACTGTCACGTTGTACCGTCTTCTTCTCGGCAGAACGTTCTTGAGTGACTTCATCCTCTCTGTTACTCGCCTCTTACTCATTTCAGATGTTTCTCTTCACCACAAAAGCACCGTCCCAGAATAGATTTGTTGTCATTGAATGCTTTATACGACTTTCCAGAGCTTTTGTTATACGTCATTCTCACTTCTTTTTTTAAATGGTGTCCTAGAATAATGATGCAATATGCGATGTCCTTGAGGCCAGTAGGATATATGCAAGCTGGAATGCTGCAAAACATTTTTGTTTTACTGAATATCATTCGGGCCTTGTCTAGTAAAGCAGAAATACCATCAAATAATCTTTAATAAATTATAATAAATTGTATGAGGGCTTTTAAAAGTAGGAGCGAGGCAGTGATATAACTCTGTTTTTACCAGAGGTGCCCCTGAGTGACTTTCTTATCTTGTCAGTCATTGTTGTAACATCATGTTCCCTTACTAAATTAAATCAATCATCAGTTGCCATAGTGTTTTCAGCCGTCCACTTTTCTATTTCCAACTGAGCACCAAACTATATTAATAACTTATTAAATTGGATTATTACATTACGGGCATGCGTGCATTCATATATGTGAGCACATCATCTTCTCTCCGATGGATTTGCCCTGCAAATCAAGTTAATCACAGCACTGAAAGCAATAATGAGTGTGGCATGCTACTCAACAAACTAACAAACCCATTAGCTAGTCTGCCGGTCTCCAAATCCAAAACCTTACATTCATTAGACAGTAATTTAGAGCAGAAAATGAGATTGGGAGCCTTGATGTTACAGAAAAACACATCCCCACAAAAAATAACACAACACTGTGATGGCTGAGACAAAATCGAAAAACCAATTTCTAATTTTGTCCATGAAGTGAAATAGGAGTTGATAATTAGTGTGGGATGAGAAGGAGACGTTACAGACACACGCAGAATCAGTTTCCAGTCATTCCTCTCGCCGTCCACTGAGCCAACAGCTGTGTTCTTCTGTTCTGGTGAAGCATGCGGGACTGGAGTGCCACGAATACATGTGGCAGGTTCCACTCCTCCAGTGCAGTTCGTCATGATGATCCACTTCATACCGGTTCCTCTGTGTACGTGTACGTCAATAGTCTTTATAAATATGTCTTTCTATAAATGCGTCTATATTCGCCATATTACATGTTCCAACAGCTTTCCTCCTCTCCTTTTCACAAATACCGGCTACCAGCCGCGCTCCAGACGTCCACAGAAATCAACAGCAGCGATCCCATTTCACCACTCCATCGCTGACTTTACAGCCCAACCCCCAACCAATATCTCCTCCATCTCCTGCTCTGTCATTTTAACTGTCAGTCCTTCTCTCTGTCCTCCCACCCCTCCCCACCTAAACTGGTAAACCGTTCAAGCCATCTTGTCATCTAGCTGTTCATGCACTGCACTACATTTCTACATCCTTCCACCCATCGCTGGTATCTGTACTTCGGCTCTGCCCTGTCTGGGCAGGGAGGAGGTAGGGGAGGTTGAGGGGTGAAGGAAGTGTCTTCAATCCTCAACCCGCTACGAGGGCAATTTCACCAAACTGTAATAATAGTAATGGCCGCTGGTTATGGTCATTTTTCAATTAATCCAAATGAAATGTGGGTAAAGATGAAGGAGCTGTGTGGGCTTGTATGGCAAAGAGCTCACTGAACTTAAAGAGAATTAAATCTAAGACAGCTATGGTGATAATCGTCAGCATTAATGTCACCATAATGAGCACCATCACCATCAAATTATCTCAAAGGTAGTGTGATGGAAAGCTGGATTGTAATTTCAACATTGAACCACTCTCCTTAGCAGCGCAGTCCTTTGGAGAACATCCAGGACCTCCAGCGCTCCATGCTGCTGTTCTTATGGAAGCAGAGAAAATGCTATAAAATATTTTATGAGCGAGTGAATACAACTGAAATATAACTACGATTGAATACTTGAAATTTCAATACACTCAGTAGCCACTTTATTTCCTAAATGTCTGCAATCTTTAAGATTTTGATGGGAGCATCTTATAGCAGAGTGGTTACAGCCTGTGCCGTAATGCGGTAACCACAATCACATGGGTACCATTCCATCTTTTGGACCTTTGTTCCAGGTCTGGTAATTTTTAGAAAAATGTTTATAATATGTTTTTGTTTAAAATGTTCACAAATGTGTACATTTAATATAGTTATGTATTGTATTGAAATGTATTTATAATGTGTTGTCCCCTTATTATATTATAAAGTAGTTTGGACACTTCTGGTCCAATTCGAACCAATTAGTTCAAACAATTTACATTTTCTTTGGTGACTGGTGACCTATGCGCCATTTGTCACTACTGCATTTGATGAATGTACTGTTAATCAGACCACAATGGAACAATACTTAGCTAGCTAGCACATCCCGCGGTGCCTCCACTTCAGCGGTGCTGCAGGCCAACATTTATGGAACCAGTGTGTAAGCGAGCCAGCAGTCAAATGTAGCGGCGTAATGCTTCACCCACACACTTTTGTCACAGCGTAGAAAAGCACAGCACATGAGTCGAGGCAACTGTTGAGTGGAGTGTTGCATAAACCAAACTGCAAGTGACAAAGGAAAAATAATAAGTTGAAATAGTTCACAGATCTCTGCTGGTTGACAGCCCTGAGTTTGACCCATTCATCCACCGCGATCGACTCCCTGCACATAATTTGTACTTCTTTATACTACTACGACTATGAGGAATATCACCACTCCTCAATGTGTTAAACTACATGTGCTAAATGCGGGCTCCTTGTACCAAAGATAATGATCTACAAGTAAACATCCTGTCAGTCACATCATCAATGGAAAAGTAAAACGAGTGAATTCAGACCTCACACACTGGAATTTCTTGACATTGTGAACATCTTGTGATTTAAAAAAAAAGATTGTAATGGTAAGCAAAAAATAAAGTAGGTAAAATGTCCCAATGCTATTCAGTGGTATTTCATTTTCAACATAAGTAGAGTATCCAGCGGGAGTTAGATTTCACAATTAGGTTTACAGTTGCTTCTAAAAAGTCTAATCATTATGGCGTTTCTTTGCTTCCATATTGTTTTTTTCTGGCAGGCACTATGGTCAGAAGAAGCTGCATTTTTATTGTACATTCACACTCTGCCATTACTCTGACATTCTGCTTGACATTCAGGTAGCATAGCAACATGACAACATGCCCCTACAGCCTGGTGAGAGAATATAGATGCTTTCTGAAAAGGTTGACAAGAGAGGAGGAGGAGGAGGAGGAGGAGGACCCTCCATAGATTTGCTTCTTCTCCTTTTCAACCCCACTATGAAATCCTATTTGAAATGTAAAGCATCATTTTTTGTGTCTGAAAATACATTTACACGCACTGCCATAAATACTGCCCAAAGGGAGAAGGCTTCAGTTCCCCCTGCAGATTCACATGATTCAACAGGGATGAGACACTATAATGGAAGGCATACGTGTACACACTCTGTATATAATATAATAGAGAATATTTCATACACAGTACATATAATAAATGTATAGCAATCGTACATGTAACAAACATTTGTATTGACTGTACTATATAGAAATACATATATGTTTCTCTAATACTATCCACATTTTGATTGTATTGGTTATGTATGCATAAGGAGAGAAATATGAACAAATACTTTAAAATTATTTATGTTGTGAAATTGTGGAGAAGATAGATGGAGAAAAAAAGACACATAACAAATATAACACTGGTCAGAGGGGTTATGTTAATGCATTTCTTCCCACCGCAGAAATCAATTAATTATTCATAAAAATTAAAGATGGGTTTCACATTACACCCATTGGACTGGCCCGTCTCCCCTCCCCGAGCTTCTCCTCTCAGTGTACAAGGTGAGCAGATCCCCGCCCCCCCGACCACATCAATGCATCTCCTGATCTCTTCCTGCTGTTAGCCTCCAGCTGCTCGAGGAAACCTTGCTGAAGATTGACCTCCAGCTCACGTTTCACTTGTAATGGTCCCCTTCCACAACTGGCTGTTACTACAATTGTTTTCTTTTTTGGATTCAGAAAAGAATGATGTTTTGGGGATAGAGTGTGTTCCCAAACTATTCATCTACAGTATGTTGAAACGTTTCCCATTGTAATATATATTTTGCAAAGAAAGACAAATGTAATTAATGAATTTCCCCATTCAAGTCAACTCAGTTTATTTTGTAGAGCCCAAAATCACAAATTGCAAGTTTGCCTCAGAGGGCTTTACAATCTGTACACATGACATCCTGTCCCGGGACCTCACATCGGATCAGGAAAAACTCCCCAACTAAAGATAGTAAAAACACTTTCACAGGGAAAAAAGGGAAGAACCCTTCAGGAGAGCAACAGAGGAGGATCCCTCGTGACCAGAATGAATAACGTAACGGAGTTAGAGCACATTACATGAATATGACAGAAATTATTATATATAATCAGTATGTTCTCATTGAAGTCAGAAACCCAGCTATCCAATGTGCTGAGTTGTGTTTACTCGTACTCCAAGTCCTGCAGTACAATGTGTGTGTAGCTTTACTGTGCTGGCGAGTCAAATGTACTGTACTGTTAAGCTGCGTTCTGATCGCCTAGCTAGCAGTTCCCTGCCAGGTGGACCGCAGGGGACTTAGCATGTTAGTCAGATTAAAACCAGAGCTGCATGTTGATGTGCCCTTGGGCAAGACACCCACATAGCTCCCGTATTCTGTACCTGTGGTGAATGAATGGGTATAAATACATGGGCTGTACAAGTCATGCAAGGTGGTACTGGGACTGGCCCCTTGCTTGGTAGCTCCTCCCATCGGGGTGTGACTGGGTGAATTATGTCATGTAGTGTTAAAGAGCTTTGAGTGGTCGGAAGAGTAGGAAAGACAAATACAAGTGCAGTTCATTTACCATTACCACTTTGCCACAAGTTGATCAGCAAGATTACCCAACAGTCATTGCACCTTGCTAGAGCGCTAGCATAGGGCTATGCTAGCCAAACCAATATTACGTGTAACTTCAAAATTACAATAAACATTAACATTAGCAATGCCAGTGGTAATGTTAGATGCTGTAGTTAGAAACGAACCTAACCAACTGTTGTGTATATGTTTTGTTTGTGCATAAGAGAGTGAAAATATAGCGCTACTCAATGCTTTTTTTTAAAGGCTTGAAATATTCTCGCAAATACAGTGGTTCAGTTCAAGTTCCAAAATTGTTTTATTTAAGTAAAACAAATTTATGAAAAAATAATTACTTTGACAGCCGCTAGACATGAGTAAAAAGTTTCATCGTCTCCACAGGCCCACTGTGACTTATTGACATAATTAATGTTAATATGTAACTAGCTGTACATCAACACGCATTTGTATTTCAGTAGCAAGTTTCAAAACAATTTTATAAAGTTGTCTGGAGTGGGTGAATCTAAATAAAAAAGAAAGGCAAATTACAAAATGAGCTGTTGAAAAATATGAATATAAATATGAATATTTAGACGTTCCAGCTCGCGTTGCATATAATGCTACATGCAGTATGTTAAGGAAGAAGCATTGGAAGAGCCATCGTTTCAAAAACTAAAGCACCAAGCGTGACAAATGAAATACAGAGACACAATGTCAGTCTTTTCAACATCTCATACCATTCAGTCATTGTTCTTTCAACATTTTACTGACTCAAGCAATGATAAGGCAACATGACATTTTGCTGGCCGTGATGGCTTGCTGACATTCTATTGCAGCACAAAATACATTTTGTGCTGCACAGTCAGGAATTATGTGATTACACTTCATGTTATGAGAACTGTGATAATGTTTCACAAGATATTCTCAAGCAATTTACTTTCACCAACCGGGGTCTGGACCCCTGCACCGGAACGGGCCAAGTGACTAAGCCAGGTATTATGGTCATAGAGCGCTGTTGATAATGTTTATAATGGCGTATGGACCTTTATCCAATCATAATCAACTATTGTGTAGCCTAAGTCAAATTAAATGCAAGTTTTTTTACATTCAGCCCACCACAGTCTAGGTAGGCCCACAGTTTCATAATGAACCAAAAATATTTCTACACTTCTCAACGGGTGGGGTCTGTTCAGCCTGCCGAGGGGATTCCACTAGGCCACGGTCCCCAACCAGCGGACCCCAACCAGCGGACCCCAACCAGCGGACCTCAACCAGCGGTCCCCAACCAGCGGTCCCCAACCAGCGGACCTCAACCAGCGGACCCCAACCAGCGGACCCCAACCAGCGGACCCCAACCCGGTACCGGTCCGTAGGTCACTTGGTACCAGGCTGAAATAATTAATGAAAAAAATGTTGATTGATTATCAAGGTCGGAAAGATGTTTTATTTTGAAAAATTACTGGATACATCTGTCTGTGCGTCTGAGAGGTCATGTGATATGTTACCCCAAAAGTGAAACTTATATGTATGTTTCAACTCTGCCGGTGTTCTGGATTAAAACCAAGGCAGAGTATCCTGAGATCGCCAAAAAAGCTCTGAAAACCTGTTTCAGAGTAGACTGGACATAAAGGTTTAAGTTACAGAGTAGACTGGACTAAAGGTTTAAGTTACAGAGTAGACTGGACATAAAGGTTTACGCTACAGAGTAGACTGGACTAAAGGTTTAAGTTACAGAGTAGACTGGACATAAAGGTTTAAGTTACAGAGTAGACTGGACATAAAGGTTTAAGTTACAGAGGAGACTGGACTAAAGGTTTAAGTTACAGAGTAGACTGAACATAAAGGTTTAAGTTACAGAGTAGACTGGACATAAAGGTTTACGTTACAGAGTAGACTGGACTAAAGGTTTAAGTTACAGAGTAGACTGGACTAAAGGTTTAAGTTACAGAGTAGACTGGACATAAAGGTTTACGTTACAGAGTAGACTGGACATAAAGGTTTAAGTTACAGAGTAGACTGAACATAAAGGTTTAAGTTACAGAGTAGACTGGACATAAAGGTTTACGTTACAGAGTAGACTGGACTAAAGGTTTAAGTTACAGAGTAGACTGGACTAAAGGTTTAAGTTACAGAGTAGACTGGACATAAAGGTTTACGTTACAGAGTAGACTGGACTAAAGGTTTAAGTTACAGAGTAGACTGGACATAAAGGTTTACGTTACAGAGTAGACTGGACTAAAGGTTTAAGTTACAGAGTAGACTGGACTAAAGGTTTAAGTTACAGAGTAGACTGGACATAAAGGTTTAAGTTACAGAGTAGACTGGACTAAAGGTTTAAGTTACAGAGTAGACTGGACATAAAGGTTTACGTTACAGAGTAGACTGGACTAAAGGTTTAAGTTACAGAGGAGACTGGACTAAAGGTTTAAGTTACAGAGGAGACTGGACTAAAGGTTTAAGTTACAGAGGAGACTGGACATAAAGGTTTAAGTTACAGAGTAGACTGGACATAAAGGTTTAAGTTACAGAGTAGACTGGACTAAAGGTTTAAGTTACAGAGTAGACTGGACATAAAGGTTTAAGTTACAGAGTAGACTGGACATAAAGGTTTAAGTTACAGAGGAGACTGGACTAAAGGTTTAAGTTACAGAGTAGACTGGACATAAAGGTTTAAGTTACAGAGTAGACTGGACATAAAGGTTTACGTTACAGAGTAGACTGGACTAAAGGTTTAAGTTACAGAGTAGACTGGACTAAAGGTTTAAGTTACAGAGTAGACTGGACATAAAGGTTTACGTTACAGAGTAGACTGGACTAAAGGTTTAAGTTACAGAGTAGACTGGACATAAAGGTTTACGTTACAGAGTAGACTGGACTAAAGGTTTAAGTTACAGAGTAGACTGGACTAAAGGTTTAAGTTACAGAGTAGACTGGACATAAAGGTTTAAGTTACAGAGTAGACTGGACTAAAGGTTTAAGTTACAGAGTAGACTGGACTAAAGGTTTAAGTTAAGGAGTAGACTGGACTAAAGGTTTAAGTTACACAGTAGACTGGACATAAAGGTTTAAGTTACACAGTAGACTGGACATAAAGGTTTAAGTTACACAGTAGACTGGACATAAAGGTTTAAGTTACAGAGTAGACTGGACTAAAGGTTTAAGTTACAGAGTAGACTGGACATAAAGGTTTAAGTTACAGAGTAGACTGGACTAAAGGTTTAAGTTACAGAGTAGACTGGACTAAAGGTTTAAGTTACAGAGTAGACTGGACTAAAGGTTTAAGTTACAGAGTAGACTGGACATAAAGGTTTACGTTACAGAGTAAACTGGACATAAAGGTTTAAGTTACAGAGTAGACTGGACTAAAGGTTTAAGTTACAGAGTAGACTGGACATAAAGAACCCGGAGATGGGACCGGCTCGTAGCAGAGAAACAAGCTCAGGGCTCCCACTAGTTTGGCGTATTTAGGGTCAGAGTGACTGACAGAGTCAGTCCCGAGAGGACCCTATTGAAATTGCTGTGTTTCTTATTCTTCTGATTTGTATTTTTGTACATTGGACTGCTTTTTGGGGGACTTGTCATATTCTAAAACTCACCAAATTTGGAACACCTGTCAGGCCTGGTGAAAAACGCAATGTATTAGAGCTGGAAAATAAAATAAAAAAAAGAACTCTCTTGCGCCCCCTAGAAGCTGGTCCCGGCGACGCCCCTCGTCCAGAATGTTTTTTTGACTTGGAAAAAATCACACATGTCCATCTCCACCTGCTCTACAAAAAAGCCTCTCAGACCCATAAAGTCTGCCTATGAATATCTAAACGCTACGTTCTTTTCATACCAAACTTGGTGGTCATCATCAATGGCACTGGATCATCAACGCCGAATTGAAATTCCTTTGATATCTCATTTCGTTAAAGAGATATCGACCAATTAACCTCTTAGGGGCGTGTCTTGTTTTTAAACACTCATAACATTAAACTATTTGGACAAACGACTCCAAACGTTTTGTATATGTGCACATTGCATCCCCCAACTTGCAATAAATCAGTCGTGTGATTTCAACAGTAGGGGGCGCTACAGTAATTCGGGCAATTTGGGATTTTTGGGCTAGTTTTGTCACTTTTTGCCTATATTTTACTTTCTGCCAAAGCCTACTCCTCCTACAATTTTTATGCAATCGACTTCATTTCTGTTCTAGGATGATCCCTAGAACAGATGATGTAATTTTTTTCTGACTATTATTTATTGTTTTTTGCTTCTTTCTCGTGAAATAATGGATACGTTCAGCTCTCCAGGTCCTTCAAAAGCTTGAAATAACTCAGTCACTGCTCATTTCCACCTTATTGCCATGACGTCTGACCAGGCGAGCGATTTTGTTTTAAGACAAAAAGATTTGGAACCACTGGCATAAGCAATAGTACAAAAGCTGTATTCATCTGGTAGTCAATTTCTTTATTATAGATGTTTGTGACATTTGCCTGTAAGATTTTGTGCATCCCCCCCAACACTGTTTATTCTACACCATAATATATTTATACAGAGATCTTGATTCTAACATCAACCAGATCACCAATCATAGATATAGATGACATTATCTTTTGACAATCTATATTCCAAAGACATTTGTCTTTACAAAACTTAGACCTACATGCTGACTATAACCCATTACTGGCTTTCCCACCAAACTTTAAGATGGGAAAAAAAGAAACAGTTAAAAAGGCCACAAAAAGTGCCTCATCTTCCCAGAAAGGAACAGCAGGCCACTCCAGACTTTATCACTGACTCCATGATGCAATTAGCCATCATGGTGGTGCAGCTGTGGTTCTACTGATTGTATTAGAGAATCAGTGATGTCTTTCTGGACGAAACCCCAGAGATTGAGAGAGGGACGCTCACAGAGCCCTAAAACACAATGAAGACAAGTGGGCAAGAGCCACAGCTCTCAGTGACCCAGCAGACCTGCTCTGGTTAGAGCCAGCCCTGAAAAAGGAGAAGCAACGTTTTTTGTATTTGTTGTGGGTGTTTTTGTTCTTCTTGCTGTGGTTTTATGGCCCAGGGGTCGTTATCTCTCAAACACAGGGAGCAACCAAGAGTCGACCTCAAACAATGACACATGCGCACTCACTAAACTTCCAGAGGGACGCAGGGGGTTTGCTGTGAGGAAGCCCCCCAGGGTTAGGTGACTTTTGACATGGACAGCAACTCATCATACCCCTGAACACACACACACACACACACACACACACACACACACACACACACACAGATCGAGCGTCACAATCACCATCCTCACCCACCCCTGGGGGACAGAATAGGAGAGGCAGAGCAGATAAGCCCCCCCACCACCTTTCTCCTCTTCATTCAGTTCACCGTCCACCACCCAGCCCTCCATGTCCAAATGTTCTCTGTGTGCCTGCCTTGTGCAGAGAGCTTCTGCCAATATAATGTGTGTGTGCTATCTGATCAATCTGTGGCAGTGACACACACACACACAGTGGTAAAAGCCATTACGGCCCCTGAAAGCTACTCCATCCAGGGACAACAGCCCCCCGTCAGAGCGGCCACGGCTGAAGTTCACAACAAAGGGGTTAGAGTAATTAAAATGTCACTTCCCTTCTGGAAGAAATACTGGGATGAGGGAGAGTGAAGGGGGGGAGCAAAGAGCACAAGACAGAAGAGGAGAGGCGAGAGATAGTAGAAAGAGTGACAAAGAGAGTGGCAGCAGAGTTGAGCTGTAGATAGAAACATAATATGAAGAAGAGTCCCCAACAGTCCAGCTATAACCCTGTCCCGTCTATTCACCGCAAAGGTTGTAAAGATGGAGGGACCATCAAAGATGACTGGAGGGCAGGGAGAGATCCCTCTGCGGTCATGACACGTGAGAGGACAGGTTTACTGCTCTGTGTTATTGTTTTCATGTATACGTTTATATTCAACTGATGTTTATGTTATTGTTTTTGTTTTCATGCTTTCCCGCTGAATTTAAGCATATATGAATTTCTAAGCTCTGTGGCGGAAAAGAAACTAACAGGATTTCCTCAGTATCGGCAAGCGAAAAAGGTCGGGGTGAAGCCGGTAACGGGGCCGTCTGTGATTTGACCACGGAGATCCAAGACTGTTACCAGCGGCACTCTCAAACAGAACCTTAATGCATTGTCACATATTGTCAAATAACGAAAAATAAAAGGTAAACTGTCGCGGAACCTCTCCAAAACAGCGGCAGCTGCAGCGGGAAGTAGCGGCAGCTGCCGCAAAGTTGTGGCAGCTGCCGCAAAAACTAGTGGCAGCTCATAGGTGCCGCGGCACCTGAGAGGTGCCACAGGAAGTCCCTCTACGAGGTGCCGGTGCCACGCTTTGAGCTTGCTCCTACTGCCCACTATGGGTGTCTGATCATTCATTCTGTTGGTTCCTCTGTAGCTCTCGCCATTCCAGATCCAGCCACTCCCTCCTGACTCCCTGCTTGCAATTTCCCCTAATCAGCCCAGTAGTATATAAGATAAGATAAGATATGCCTTTAGTTTTTGCAGCAGCACAAGGACAGAAAATAATAACAAGAGGTGTATAAAACTAAAATAAGAATAGAAGAAAAAATAGAAACAATTTCCCCGGTGGGAAAAGCTGGCTGGTCTGTCTGACTGGTGCAGTCTGTGGTCGCCAATGATGTACGTCTGATGACAGTGGGCAACATCTGGGTGGTTGAATGAGCTGCTGGTCTGCCACAACTCATCATGGTGAGGGTCAGAGGTCAACCAGGGTGGCTTTGATCGTCCTTCATCCTCCTCCTCTCCGTCCTGACCACAGAGCTAACCGTCCTTACCATCTTGTTGAGTCTGCTGGCCTTGCTAACCTTGATGCCACTACCCCAGCACACCACAGCAAAGAACAGAGCACTGGTTTAGCACAGACTACCACAGACGTAGAACAAGTAGAATATCTGCAGGAATTTGTTGCACAGACTGAAGTATCAGAGTCTCCTCAGGAAGAACAGTGAGCCGTGTCTCATCTGTGTTAGGAGTCAAGTCCATTTTGTATTGATTTGAACCCCAAGACACTTGTGTCCACCCTCTCTACCTCCTCTCCCTGGACGATCACCGGGACAGAGGCCTCCTGTTCTTTCGTAGTCCACCTCCAGCCCTTTGGTCTTGCTGATACTGAGCTTCGGGTGATATGATGTTGTTGCACCAAGTGATGAAGCAAGTACAGTGAAGCCATGTGGACGTAGAGGGAGGGCACAGTGGGAAGTACTGGAATTAAAGGAGTTGCTTTGATGAGCAGCGCAGCAACACATGGTTCATGACTCAGAATGTCCTAAGGTGATGACCAAAGGCCTGAACTTACAAGACATGGGGCTGATGTCATAGTCACCTGACTTGTTTGTGTCAGCAAGAGTGATGCAGGATGTCCAAATCGGGAATAATAATAATAATAATAATAATAATAGGTGCTGCACAATGCTTTGTTGCTCTGAGAAGATTAACAGATATTTTCCATCTGAAGAACTTCTACTTGAGAACAACAACTAGTCCCCAAAACAGAGAGGAGCTGAAGCATAGTTCAACCCTCGAAAAGAGATGCTGTCGCTCACTTTGGAGATTTTTGGACTTTTAGCCCTGTTCTTCATATCCAAGGAGGTTGTGAGCAGAGCAGCAATAAGGACATAAGATAGGACAGAATATTATGTATGATTGCATTTATAGCATCTGATTGACATACTTAAATTAAAATAAAGTAATCTGCAGTTTAAACAAATGTTTCTTTGTATTCCTTCTAATCTATTGAGGTTTTTCTTAAAGGGTCAAGTAGCTCTCCTCCATGATTGTGTGGTCCAGTCAGATTCATTAATTAATCTCTTATCGGTTGGTCCAGACTCAAAAAGTTACTTTTCCAAAACGGCAGAAGTATACTTCTCTGCCGGCCTAAATCACAAAGTTTAAATTTAATTTTGTGTATTTTTATAATTAAAGGTTATAGCTATTTTATTAATATAAATGTTTTTCACAAATACACTACATGTACTATATACGGCATTGGTAAGCTACACTTCTTAGCGTGTAAATAATCGAGGAGTTACGGTCATTTTAGTTGTTGCATCCTGTTTGCATGTTACTTCTTGTCGCCGGCGACTAGAAGGGTTCAACAGCAGCGTAGCTACAAAATCCACGGCCCGCCACTGCCTACATCATTCATCGGACCCACAACAACGGTACTATTTTGGAAGGGAGCTTTCTTCTATAAGTGTTTTCACCAAGTATCTTTGACCTCAAGTGGAACGGCAGCGGGGGGCTTCAGGGGGACGAAGGTCATATCTCCATCGCACCACTCTATTTTGATTAGAAAGCTGTTCTACACCGTATTACACCATAATATACTAATTTGACCACTTTAATGTAAGGACTAGACTGAACTCTTTTTTTAAATCATATTTTTTTAAGTGTACAGCATGGCAGTATCATTGTCTTGAAGGAAAGGTATGTGGCATAAATGATGAGTAAACCCTGGATATGCCTGCTCGGCCCTGCAGTTGCAACAAGGCTAATTAGTCCTTGAGGGAGAAAATCCCATTTTGAGGAGAAAATGAATGATGCTAACACAATGCAGTGATAACAGGGAGGGAAAAGCTAGAGTGAAATGATCAAAACAACAAAAGATTGATGCAACAGCAGTTAATGCACTTCAGAGAGCGAAAGAAAATCCAGTTATTTACAGTAACTGCAAAGTCCTCTTCATCTGCTCCATGTGTCTGCAGACAGACATCTTTACGTCAGAGAGAACCAGATGCAGAGAAACTAGAGAGGGAATCAATACCTGGAGAGGGGCTGACTCACACACACACACACACACACACACACTGAGACACACACACACACACACACACACACAAACACACACTGAGACACACACACACACACACACTCATACACACAGATACATAGACACACACACAAGACACATACACACACACTAACACACACAGAGACACACACACAGACAGACACACTCACACACACTCACACAGACAGACACACACACACAGACTCACTCACACACACACACACACACGCACACACACACACATTTATTAAAAGCGTACTACCCAGAAGTTGTCATTATTCAGGAATATGAATGGTGAGTGCAGAGACTTGATGAGCCAGACAGGTTGCTGGAAGTGAGCCGTCTTCACTTCTGCCTGTGGACCTGAACGGACCCCCATATGTGATCCAGTCCTTTGGTGATTAAAGCAGGACCAGAAGAACCAGGAACCAGAGCGGCAACAAAAAGAAGCCGAGGTGTGTGTGTCTGGGTAAAGAAGTACTCTCCACTTCTGAGAACTGATGCTTTTGCAGCATCCCCGGTAACCTCTCTATCATCACACACACCTAAGCCACGCCCCCTTGCGACCAGAGATCCTCACAGGACTCTGATTGGTCCGTTCTCCGGCTTACGGAACACAAACACATTACTTGCATCCTGATCAGATGAATTTCTGTTTCATATGTGATCTATTCTAGACATTGCAAGAACCCAGCTGCAGTGCAAGATATAAACACCTATATTTCACAGGTGTGCATATGTTTGTGTATGTGCAAAAACATTTAAAAAGAAAATATATTTATTCATATTCATCCATGAATCAATCAGAAACCTTTAGCAACAAGAGAGCTGCAGAGCCCCAGTCCTCTGGAGCTTGTATCAAACTACACCCTGAGCCCGCCCACTTTCTAGTGGCCCAATCAAATGAGAAGGATTTGATTTCAATCTCTCTCGTAACTGGACACCACTCAAATATTCCATTGGACTGTGAGGCTCTAACTTCCGTTTCATTGGGACTTTAAATGGATGAATGCAGCGCGATGGTCTAACACAAATGAGCATGAAGACAAATGCAGACAAACTTTTTAAAATCCATATAAGACCCTCACAATGTTTCTGTAGGTTTGACAACACGATCCAAGTTGTTTTATTTGGCTCACTGAGGCCTCTGTGTATTATCATATGTGATAATGGGATTCATTGCTTCCCCTCCCTCTTCTCCCTCTTCTCCTCTCCCTTCTCGTGTCCTGCACGCCATCCATTTGAAAAGGAAGGCATCACATTTAAATTACGCAAGCAGTTTACTGTAAGAGTCCACCAGGGAAATCGAAGAAGAGACAGAAAGAGAAAAGGGGAGAAGGAGGGGGGATGTAAAACAGAGTTATGGGAAATCGTGTAGGATGGAAGGCAAAGTGCACAGAAAGATGTGAAGATAGAGACAGGATGGTGGGAAGACGTGGAAGAGAGGGAGGCCTGGAAGCTCCCTGTCTGTCCTTTGTCCTTGATCTGTGTGCTTTGTTGTTGCAACTGGAGAACCCATTTGCAATCTCTCTCTCTCTCTCTCTCTCTCTCTCTCTCTCAACCATGCTGACCACCGACCTGACTGACCTCCTCTGCACTGATGGGTGACAAACAAGCCCAGGCAATCCCGCAATGCTCTTTGTCATTCCTGCAGCAGAGGACTGGTACGTTTGACTATTTGCATGCAAATAGAGCCCCGCCCCCTCTCCATGCCACACACATACACACACACATACATACACACACACACACACATACACACACACACGCACACGCACACACGTACACACACATACCTTCCATCACCCTCCTCTCTACGCTCATTCATTTTGTCCGGAATTGTGTTCACGTTATTTCAGAGGAGTACTTACTGAAGTGTGTGTTGTTGGGGGCCACATTATACAGCACTGCATGATATGCCAACCCATAGTCACTGCATTTAAGATATGTATAACCATACTTTCAGTGGCTTTGGAGAGTATTCCATTGTGCATGGAAAGTACTTTTGTGGTATAGATGTAATTCTAAATGGATCAAATTGACTTCTATATAACCCCTAATGGAAAAGCAATGGCAGTTTTGTATAATTGCAAATTTATCAAATAGCAAAAATGTAATATTCACATTAATTCGGTGGTTTGTAGTCGAGGTCGTCTGAAATGTGGGACCCGACCCAAAACAGACCCGGAATATAATTAGACCCGATCCAGTGTGGACGACCCCATAGACCCTGATAGAGATTGAGCATCAACACCTACAGCCTCCTGATGCACTGTCAATAAACACGCAGAAATATATAACACGTCGTTAAAGTGAAGTCACAAAACAAAATTCATTCGGTTTTTATTGTTCAAATACTAGTCTATAGAAATGATTTCCAATATAACATCTGGTAATCAAATTCCAAAAAGTAATTTAATAACATAAATGAAGATAAACAGCTAGCCCATTGACATTGATGAACAGCGTTACTTGAAACGGTTACAGTGGCATAAAGAAGGGGTCTATTTCTTGCCAGATAACTGCCACAACTTACCTCCTGTTACCATTTCAATCATCATCTGATAACACATTCTCACCAATAAAGTTGTCGCCTTACGATACAGCTGAAACGGTTGCATCAGGTACAAAAAAATAGTTTATTATTATCATATTATCATATCATTCATCAGATCATTTACACTGCACAGGAACGACAACACTTGTCAATCACTTGATCCGTATCCTGCCGGATCCGCCTACTGCTCATGTGCAGTACTACACACAGTGGCGGGCCGTGGATTTTCTACCTGCGCGAACTGTTCGCGGCGCGCTGGCCAGAAGCAGACAGACAAGGCAGGAGGAACAGACAAGACAGGAGCTGGTCAATGAGAAAATAAGATAATAGGGAAAAATAGTTATTATACATGTAGTGTATTTGTGAAAAACAATTAAATTATAAAATAGATATAACTTTTAAAATTTAAAAATGTGATAATGCTACATTGCTAACAACAAATCTATGTTGAAATTAGCCACCGGAGAGCTAGTTAAAGTTAGCTGATAGCAGCTAGGCGGAGCTAACAACAATTAACAACTAATTGTTGGTTTTGATGCAAATAACCACTATACATAATAGTGATAATAAAGTAAAGGATAACATTCATAATTATTGACAGTTAATACTGACTTCCGGAACGTTTTGTGACGTTTTGTGACGGTTCCGGGGGGATGGTGGAAAAAGTGAGTCTGTATCGGTCAATGACATGACATGCATATTTTTGTGTCCGAATCCATTGTTTCCTTTAATTAATGTTTGATCAATTCATGACATATATAATTTAATTATATAAAACCTCTTCAGTTTAAATATATTTTCAGTTTCAGTATTCATAATAACATATATGTAAGACATTTCACGATATGAATCGTTATCTGACGCTTAAGATTATTTATTCCATTTTTCAAATGTGTAACAGTGTTAAGTTAAAAATATTATACACGTTCAAACCATTTTCATGATAATATTGAATATTATTTAACTATTTAAGATGCCACTGTCAAGTCAAGAGAAATCAGCGCTACACAGGGAGATAACATTGTCAGGCGGCACAACTGATAAACGTCAGGTGAGGCAGTCAGATACAACTGTAATTTAAAGCAATAAATAATAGGTTAAAGTGAATAAATGGTTGCTGAATATGATGTCAAGAACTATTGTATTGAATGTATTCATTGCTATATTTGTATTATTATGCTTCTCTATTTAATTGTAAAGTGGTTGTGTCACTTGACAAGTTTTAGCCTGTAAAGTTAAAAAATACAAAACAAAAACAACAACTGAGACTTGTTTAAGCACAATGTTCCAGATCCAAAAATATCCATTACATCAATTTTGAATTTTCCTTAAAAATTTACCTTTTTAGAAGCCTTATTCGTCATTGACCCGTATATTTGTGTTTAACGCCCTGGTAGATATAGATAGAAAAAAGTGGTATTGCACCGTCTCCCCTCATCAGCACCCTTTTCTCCTTTATGTTTTCCTCTTATGCACAGATGACTGTTGTATTGCAGATATAAAAATGACCACATCAAAAGGGGGTCCCTTCTCAGTCAGTCAGTCAGTAATGCAAAAATACGTATAAACAAATGTTTCCACATGTCACTGTATCAGTGTGCTGTCAATATTCTCATCCAACTCTCCGGGAGAAAGTGAATGCATATTTTTACAAGTGTCAAACTATTCCAGTAAAGCTGCTGAAATATCTACACATGCAGATAGAAACACCAGTAAGCGGGTTCCTCTTCACTGAGGACTCCTTCCTCGCCTGCGCCTCAAACATTACTGGAGCACAAACCGGCCATTGTGCCAGACGGGCCGCCATGACTCTCTCTCTCTCTCTCTCTCTCTCTCTCTCTCTCTCTCTCTCTCTCTCTCTCTCTCTCTCTCTCTCTCTCTCTCTCTCTCTCTCTCTCTCTCTCTCTCTCTCTCTCATACAGTCACACAGCTTCCTCTCCCTGTGAATGAAAGAGGAAGTGCAGAGGAGACTGAAGTGTAAAGAGTCCTCTGTCTCCTCCGTCTCACTCAGACAGGAGTGACTCCACAGCCGACAACAACAACAACAACAACAACAACAACAGTGACAAGCGGTGCTGCCGAATTATTCATGAGGGCTGAAGAACGCAACCGCAAAGGAGCTCAGTGTCTACAAAACGACTCAGTCGGCAGCCTGTGTGTTTTCAAAGTCATCCGTTCATGAGTTACAACCCCAAACTTACAGCCTCCAAGAGGAGATTTCCCTCTCAATGGCGCCCACCTGGTCTGAGAAAGGAAGGCAGCTAACTAAAGATCCCAGTATCAAAGTGCCTATTCTCCAACTTGGTTGAAAAGTTTGCAGTTCGTCACAAGTAAGGCTCTGTTTCAAAACAAGACAACGTTGTGTGACACCTGAGCGCACACAAAGCCGCAGTTAAAGCTGCGAGCTGCTGGAGACGCGCTTCACATCCGCAACGAGGACATCAACACATTTTGTCTCAAGTCTTTGCCTGAGACTCGGAAAGTTCGGCAACAACACTTTTTTCCCAGAAACAGCATTTCACAAAGAGACTGCTCCTACAAACACCCATTATGTCTCTCATTTATAGACAACTGGATGTCCTTGTTACTGCTCTCGTTTTGCTTCAGTCATTTATATTTGTTTGTTAAAGAATGGCTTCTGTGTGTAGCTGACTGGGATTTTAAAAGCAGGCTCTCTATTGCTGGCACTTTAGAAAAATAAGTTTGTTTTGCATAAACACCTTTAAACCTAAACTGTCCCCACTGCAAACTATCTAATATGTATATTATATATATAATCTTAATATTATCAGTCAAGTCATTACTTGTGTTTAAATGCGAACTGTTGCAGACAGTAACTCGCCCATATATTCATCAAAATATATATTCATGGTTCCTAGAGGATGAATCCTTGAAGAAACTATCATATTTGCAAAATAAAGATAAAGTTAAGGGACAGACTCAAACTGTTGTGTAATTCTGCTTCAGCAAGGAAACTGTTCTGGAGCTGAACTGGAAGATTTAATCTATTTCTTCTTTACAGTGAAAAATATGTTTTCTTACTGTGCTGTTTTTTTATCTTCCTTTATTTGGCCATAATACTCCATTCATTTAGTCAACAAGTTTTTCTCAAAAGAACTTAGAGCTCCTCTGCCAAGTCATCATGAGTAACATTAAGCAAACTGACTTTTTACCAAGTTAGCTAGCTAGCAAACAATGTGGTACTTTTCTTAAGGAATTTAGGTTGACTCACGGCCCCGACAGCAAGTACATTTACATCTTTAGGCATTATATTTTGGGTAAGCTAGCATTAGAGTGACAAGTGACTTCAACCAGAAAGTGAAAGTTTCTATTTCAAGTACTAGCTTTAGTGGTCTGTGGACGTTGCCTTTAGTGCCATCATGAGGTTGATGTTTGTGGTTTTGAGTTATTGAAATGTCTCAACAACTATTGGAAATTAATTACTTTGTGTTCATTGCTAATATTAGCATGCTACTGCTTGAAACTACTATGGTGCACGTGGTAAACATACATGCCTGCTAAAAATTAGCATGTTAGCACTGTGAGCATGTTAGCATGCTGATGTTAGCATTAAGCTTAAAGCCTAGTTTATTGTTTTCTTCACTCAGTGAAGCTGGCACAAGGCCAGAGGAGGACGTAACCACAGCCAGCGCTAGTTGTCTGATATAAGCAGTTTACATGTCTAAGGATTCAACAAAGAAGGACCATTTGTTTTGAGATGCTTTTGAAACAGGTCTTAAAAATCTTCATTTGAGTAAATATTTTGCTGCCAAATCAAATAGTTTACAAGATATTCAACCCCGTTTCCTTATAATGCATCTCATCTTTAACTTCTTTCTTTATAGATCTTGACCAAAGGTAATAATAGAGGCCATGAATATGAGATATGACTTTACAGATAATGACATGCCCTCCTCGGCATTGTGGAGGTTGGATTATGACGCTGTTACACCTCCAGTCTATGTTCCTATCTCTGGGTTACACTCGCTGTCTTTTCCATTCTTCACAGTTGGTTTCGTTTGTCCGCCCTCTAGGGTTTCGGGGAGTAATGCAACGCAGAGAGCAGAACCGGCTCCGGTCATCCTCTTCCAGCAGCTTTGTCCAACTCACACGCTCAGTGTCAGCTTAACTTCTGCTGAACTTGGAATTTGTTTTGGACCGTGGTCTCCGTCCCACATCTTTTATGTTGGAATCACATCAGTAAGATGTTTATCATGGGGAACGTGGCCAGGAGGAACTATAACAACGACCAAAAACAGATTCCATGTACATTGGTATGTGAGTATTGTCTTACGATAGACTTTAAACATCGAGAGAGTCCGTCCAGAGCTCAAACTGAGCGTGTTCCTGTGGACGGAAGCACCGGGGTTCAGGGGCTGCATATCTTTGAATCCCTGCCACGGAGCACTGTGCCGGGGGCAGGACTCCCCTGAAGCTCCCTGGAGGCCCCACAGGGTTGGCTCTGATGAATGTGGGTCACAGGGAGCTCCCTCTGTAAGTGTGTGTACGACAGTGTGTGTGTGTGTGTGTGTGTGTGTGTGTGTGTGTGTTTGAGACAGTCCCCACTCAGACAGCCTTTGGGGTAATAATGAGGAATGGACTTATTTCTCAAAGCAGGCAGCGGAGCGTAAAGAGGACACACACAAACACCAGACCACACATGCGCATGAAACAGGCAGTCACACAGACACGTGCACATGTGTAACAGTGTATTAATATACATCCATAACAAAAAAAGAGAGAAAAACTGAATCAGAATTCTCAAATGTGAAAATGGAAAACACTCTTTGGGAAAGGAAGCTGTTCCACTGCATATTGTGCAACAGCAACAGAGACCTGCTGAGCCTGCAGCACACTTCACCGTGCTCCTGCGTCCTGCCTCGTGGACCTGGGACTGAGCATGAATACTGCATGCTTCCCTGAAAGCACAGGGCCCTGTGGAAGTAGCAGGCGGAGTGTGTGGGTTCCTCTGCGGGTCACTGTGCCACAGTGTCTCCGCTCTATATTTACTCCAGGGGAACCTGACTGTGTGTGTGTGTGTGTGTGTGGATCGGGTGAGAGAGTCGGTGGAAGACTGTTTATGTTTGTATGCAGGAGGTGATGTGTGTATGAGCGTGTGTATGCGCATATTTATGTGTTCATGTGAGGATCTGCGTGTGCGTATGTTTATGTGAATATGGGGGTGTGGAATCACACGAGCATGGAAAGTGTTTGTGTGCACATGAAGGTGAACGTGCATGCAAGCACTTATAGATGTGTTTTATGGTTGTTTTATGAACCTGGGGATTCAGCTCTGTGTGTGTGTGTGTGTGTGTGTGTGTGTGTGTGTGTGTGTGTGTGTGCGTGTGTGTGTGTGTGTTGGAGGTGAAATAATACTCCTTTCCTGGTAACGTCACATGTTTGCCTGCACGGACAAATGCTCAGACTGCATGGAGAATGTATTCAGTGTACCAGAAGAATCATGATGTCTCACACTGGGCAAGGGTGGGGGAAGGGTGTGTGTGTGTGTGTGTGTACATGTGATGAAGACAAAGATGACCAAACACTAGCTACAGACAATATGTGTGCCACATTTCCCATTTCCCTGTTGTTAAGGGAGGCTGCAGCTCTTTCAGTGATAATAGCAGGGAACGCAGACAATGGCGAAGGTGATTCAATAAACAACCCAGATGCTTCATTCTGAAACAGAAGACACATACACACACATATTCATGGGCACACACACACATGCAATATAGGTGCACAATGAAAACCTCCTTTGCAGAACTTGACATATGGCGCATACAATTTCCCTCTCAATTTCAGATCCAACTCCCACAGACATACAGTACTTGCACGCTGGCAAATTGCCCCCCACCTCCTCCTCGTCCACCTCCTCCTCTTTCCCCATCTCCCCATCACCCCGCCCCCACCTCCTCCCAATTCACTCCTCTTTCTGAAAGTCATCTGCTCACTAAGCAGTAAGCAACATCGCGGACCGCTTGCAGAAATGAGAGTATACAAATGATTTGTGGCACAGGCGTCCCCACTGGCGCCGGCCTAGATGGCTGAAAGGAGGAGGGTGGGGGTCCGCCGGGGGGTGGGGGAATGTCACTTTCACCTTGTGTTTCTCTAGCAGGCCCATGATGATAATTTTTTCCCATTTTCATTGCAAATTTGTTTCGGGAAAGGGCTAGCGAGGAAAGAGAGAGAGGGGGGACATGAGGGAGAGATGGAGGCGGAGAGAGAGAAAGAAGGAAGAGGGGGTAAACAAGAGAGTAAGGGGAGGAGGGCCAATATAAGGGGTATGGAGCAAAGAGGAGAGAGGTGGGGGGCGCATCTGCACGGTGACCTTTTTCTGATCCAATCTCACTGATGAATCCTAATGAAGGATTTAATAAAATCACAGTTTACAATCTGTCTCTACATCAAAGCGTGCAATCCAATTCAAAACAGAGGCCCATCTACATTTCCAATATTGTTGCAAACCCATCAACCCCACCAGGCCCACCCCTGAAAAATAAGTGGGCACACATCTGTGAGTGTGTGTGTGTGTGTGTGTGTGTGTGTGTGTGTGTGTGTGTGTGTGTGTGTGTGTGTGTGTGAGAACTGGAGAGAGAGGGAAATTGGCCAGGCTGGAGAGTGAGCGGCTGGCACATTTGTTCCAGCTGTAGCTAATGTCACAACTCGTCATATTCATTTGGCTTCTAATGAGCAGAAAGTCAACAAGGTGCAGCAGACGTGCTCACGACTAAACAAGCAGAGAGAGGAGAGAAGAGAAAGAAAGACAGAGGAAACGATATGAGAGGGAGCATCACATGCTCAACCATTTCCAACTTGATCATGTTCACGGCAGTGAGTCTCTCTATCTCTCTCTCTATCTCTCTTCATACACATCGTCATAAGAAATGAAAAGGGCACACCTGTTACACTGTCAGTAAGCTGTGAGTCTGCAGAGTAAACAAGACAGATGGCTGGATCAATGCAACCGCTGGAGAGGAGAGGAGAGGAGAGGAGAGGAGAGGAGAGGAGAGGAGAGGGATGACGGAAAGAAAAAACGCTGAAAGCACACAGTGTAAAAGTCAGTAAATACTCTGCAACAGTGTCATCTGCTGGTGAGAAGTTACAACAACAACACACAGCGTTTAGCAGGGACACACAGCAGAAGCAAACTAACAATTCTACCAAACATGTTAAAAGTATCATAATCTAGCTGATGTAGAATAGGTCTCCAGCATTACACTATGAAGTTGTCAAGTTCACAGCAAAATATTAACAATAACAGATTTTCACAAGAGGTATCACCGGGTAGGCGATACGGCCAAAAATCTTCTATGACGGTATGTAATTTGATATCACTAAGTCACTCTACAGACATTGTTCTGTAGTCAGTGAAGAAAAGCTTTAAAAGAGCCACATCGGACTTCATCCCATTTGTTTATTTTCTGCGATAAAAACTAAACCAACACTTGAGTTTCAAAACAAAAGACTAAAAAAAGGTCAAACATAAATTCTTTCAAAATGAAAGCTTTCAGGATCCTGAGAACAATTATTACAACGGGTGGAGATAAATACCAGTCTGACTTCAGTCAATACAACAAAAACACCTCACGAATGGGTCTTTTGGAGGATACCCAAAGAAAACAAAAGGATTTGCTCATCCTTCATTTCAAAAGTAATCGGCAGTGTAAAAACATCACTGATGAGTTCTTCCTCCTCTTGCTCTGTATCTGGCTTCACTCTCCCCGTCTGCCCACATCACCCTGGAAGGCAGCCAACCATACAGTCTGTGAACACAGTGTCAGACTTTAGGATAACAAGCTTTTCCTTTGCAAGCAGTATCTGTGTAATCCATCTCATTACATAAACATTACAAAAAACACATAAATCAGTGCATTTCCTGAATGCCGATGTCGTTTCACAAAGTATGAATTACCTCACAGCTAGCTGACTTTTACTTTACTCATAGCTCTTCTACTCTTACTTGGTTTCAGTTTGTATCTCCCGATAGAACAACACCATCAGCCTGCAGGCATGTTTAAAAAAACTGTGTTTTGCTAACATTGGTAGAGGAGTCACCCCCTGGTGGTCAGGAGAGAGAATGCAGCTTTAACACATGAAGCATAGACTTCTATACAACCAGAGGAGTCACCCCCTGGTGGTCAGGAGAGAGAATGCAGCTTTAACACATGAAGCATAGACTTCTATACAACCAGAGGAGTCACCCCCTGGTGGTCAGGAGAGAGAATGCAGCTTTAACACATGAAGCATAGACTTCTATACAACCAGAGGAGTCACCCCCTGGTGGTCAGGAGAGAGAATGCAGCTTTAACACATGAAGCATAGACTTCTATACAACCAGAGGAGTCACCCCCTGGTGGTCAGGAGAGAGAATGCAGCTTTAACACATGAAGCATAGACTTCTATACAACCAGAGGAGTCACCCCCTGGTGGTCAGGAGAGAGAATGCAGCTTTAACACATGAAGCATAGACTTCTATACAACCAGAGGAGTCACCCCCTGGTGGTCAGGAGAGAGAATGCAGCTTTAACACATGAAGCATAGACTTCTATACAACCAGAGGAGTCACCCCCTGGTGGTCAGGAGATAGATGCAGCTTTCAGACCAGAGGTTGCCACCTGCTGCTAGAGGCCCTCGCTACATCACTGGTCAAACACTCAAGACAAGTAAACCTTTGCTATGTTATTCCCTGTCTCAAATTACAGCTGTTAACACCGTCCTGACCAACGGCGTCGTCGTAGAAGCATAGCACCCCCCTCTGGCTCCTCTGGCTCCTCTGGCTCCTCTGGCTCCTCTGGCTCCTCCTCAGGCAAACACTGTTGGTGTCTGTTGGACCATTTGTGTAGTTTGTGTTGGCACCATCAATAAGCTACCGGCTCAGGAGTTGCCATGTTGAGAGCCATTGAGAGGAAATAGAAATGCTCCCAATCTTGTGCCTTTAAAGCCGTCATAAATCTGGCTAGCTTGATCCCATAAGACAGAGAACATGCTCCATCGCCGGATATAGAACACACAACCAATCAGAATCAGAAGCAGGATCCTCTTCATTTGCCAGGAATGCTTGCATATACAAGGAATGAATGTACTTACACATAAATGAACTGTCACTGTTGAGATATTGTATTGATCCCCGCAGTCCCAGTACCTCAGGGTGTATCATGGAATAATTGGTTCTTTGGTTGTGGAGGAACTCACAACATCCGCCCCGACTAGAGCCTCCCTCCTACATCTGCACAGTGTGTTCATGGAAAACAGAACTCCACCTGCACTGGCTCCACAGCCACTCTACCAACTCCACGTTAAAGATCAGTGGTCTCTGAGGAATAGGTGCATTGGTTGGATATGTGATCTTGTGTCTGACTGCTGCCTGCATCTGAACAGCTGTGATTTCTCTCTGACCAGACTTCAAATTGCAATTACCTTCTGTATCGACGACACATGTTAATGAGAGTGTTTGTGCCAGAATCCCATCTACAGGAACTGCACTGTGAGCATATACGCTTTAATACGGAGGTTTAGATGAGGGCTATGGGGCGGAATAGTGTGTGTGTGTGTGTGTGTGTGTGTGTGTGCGTGCGTGTGTGTCCAGAAGGCCTGAGTTGATCAGAGTGAGGAGCGACAGCTGTGCTACAAATCAGAGCCCATTTACTGGTGACAGAGTCATTAAAGCCGGCTCATCACATAAAACACAATGCACTTGGTCAAATACCATTCACTCTATTCACGCTCATAACTCAGCCTACTGGGCACACACACACACACACACCAACTCACACACCCAATCTCTCCCAAAGCTAAACCAAGTATGTCGATTGGAATGACTATAGGGGGTGGTCTCCTGTGTGTGTGTGTGTGTGTGTGTGTGTGTGTGTGTGTGTGTGTGTGTGTGTGCGTGCGTGTGTCGTTTGTGAATCCATAATAAGTAGGGTGATAACGACACTGAGGTAAAGATGGTACTCGCTAAAAGCACAGCAGCAGTAACACTGCCTCGCTTTGTCCCAGGGTTGTTTTATGATAAGTGCAGACCACAAAACACGCACTATATCTCTTCTTCTTCTTCCCCTCAGAGTTCTACGCCGTGTTAAAACGTGCTATCTGAGCGTTAGCGTGCAACAGGAAGCAGCACTCGTGACAGTGACCTTTGACCTCCCCACGCTAACACATTCACCCTTGAGTTCAAGTGGACTTCTGTGCTACATTTGAAGAGGCGTTCCTAAGAAACCGCGTTCCCCAGATGAGACGAACAGACTGACGGACAACGTCGCTGGAGAGCCATGAAAACATTTATATGGAGTATACTTTAGTTTATTCACAAATATGTCTTTCTATCCACCATGACAGTATAAATAAAGATCTGCACACTGTGGCTCCCTTAATTTACTAGCGCATTTACAAGTGACGTTTCCAGCAAATGCTCTTTTTCCCTCAGTCTCTTCATCTTCTCTCCATTTTCTTCTTGTTTTTGTCTTTTCGATCATTTGTACAGCACTTTGAACTGCATTTGATTTGTGTGAAA
The DNA here is from genome assembly GCF_910589615.1 of Taurulus bubalis. NCBI lineage: Eukaryota > Metazoa > Chordata > Actinopteri > Perciformes > Cottidae > Taurulus > Taurulus bubalis. The sequence continues at coordinate 27,732,387 of NC_136599.1, forward strand.
GGTAACATATTAATACAACTCGATTCATTGTTTGAACTAGACCTAGTAGTCACCAATAAGGAGGACCAAATATTGAGTGAAGGCGTCCAGATGAATTTCACTGTGCCACTCCCATAGTGAGACCAGGCCCTGAATCTGTTTTTTGTGGAAGTATTTGGCACAACTCCTCAAACTTGTCTCCATAATGTTGCAGGTTATCGATCCCCTTACAAGATGAGCCTGACCCACCATGAGTTTACTAGTCCAGTATGCAGTACAGCATGTGAGCTCATCTACACACACAGTGTCATCGAGGTATAGATCTTGAAAGCATTCAACAGCTGCACTCTGCAGTCTTTGTCTGGTCGTCGTACACGAACAGCAGTTTCCTGTTCCCAGAAAGCTCACCACACCGTGTAACTAGTGGGGAAATCTACAAGTGCTTGATGAAGCGTAGGAATCCTTACACCGTACTCTACATATGGTGTTGTATGAAGGTCCAAAAGGTAAGAGGAGAGGAGTAAACACACACACACACACACACACACACACACACACACACACACACACACACAGTGAGATGTGTGTCTTACCTTTCTCAGAGAATTCCCCTTCCTTCATGGCCTGTTGAGAGCGAGGGAGCACAGTGTTGATGACCCATTGACCTTGAGATGAAGAGTCCGGCTGTACATCACCATGTGCCTGAAGGGCAAACTCAGAAAAATCAAGTTTTGTTGTATAGTCCACAGTGTAGACATGTTATTGACCGCCTAAATGACATTTCTCTAGTTGTGTCATTATAGTAAGTCCTCAGCTTGGAAAACATATGTTGTTGTTTTTGATTTATACACAATGTTTTCACGTGAATAATGTAACTTTCACGGGGAACAAAGGAAGAAGCCTTCAGGAGAGCAACAGAGGAGGATCCCTCTCCCCGGATGGACAGAAGCAATAGATGTCATGTGACCAGAACGAACAACGTAACAGAGTTACAACACATTACATGAATATGACAGAAATTATTCATATAATGAGGAGTAGGCATGATGAAAAAGTTACAGCTACCAAAAATAACAGCAACAGTGGATATATTAGAATCATAATGATGATAATAGCAGGCGATGTCGGGCAGGACCAGGGTCCAGATAAAGCCAGGACCAGGGTCCAGATAAAGCCAGGACCAGGGTCCAGATAAAGCCAGGACCAGGGTCCAGATAAAACCAGGACCAGGGTCCAGATAAAACCAGGACCAGGGTCCAGATAAAGCCAGGACCAGGGTCCAGATAAAACCAGGACCAGGGTCCAGATAAAGCCAGGACCAGAGTCCAGATAAAGCCAGGACCAGGGTCCAGATAAAGCCAGGACCAGGGTCCAGATAAAGCCAGGACCAGGGTCCAGATAAAGCCAGGATCCATACATTACATACAAATGTTAACTAAAGGTTTATAACACAATATAATGCATTGACATGTGTAAGTGTTTATTAATGCATCTGTAAACAGATCTCGCTCCCCATGACTGTATTCCACAGATACTGAAGGACAATAAAGTAAAAGACAGTTGTAATGTGAGTAATGTAACATGTCTTCATAGGAGAAGTTATAACTCTTGACAAATGATGTACATTAATGCACAATTAAAAATGTCCTTGTATCTGCTTATGATTTCCTTATAGTGTGTTCAAAACATTGACTAAATATCTTAAGGGACTTCAAGTAAAGCGTTACAGAAGTATAGTGTTTACATAAGTGACGTGAAGAAAACACACTTACCTCTTCTGACAAAAGCTTTGAATAAAGTCCTGCTTTAAAGTTAAAAAATGATCTGTGCAACTTTTCTTCAAAGACTTTTTTCCTCTTTTAGCTGGAAGTCATAAAAAAGTTCCTCTTTTCTCAAAGAATGACACTTCAGGAAGAGAAAACAAATCACAATGCTATCCTTCAGGGTGAGAGGGCGAGAGAGACACACCGAACTACAGCCGGGGGCCTAAACCCCACTGAGCATGAGCCACACAAAGCACATCGTACATTCATTTAGACAAATATAAGTTATCATCTGTCTTCTGACATAGACCTAGCAATAAAGGGTTTAGGGTTCAAAGTAAAAAAAATAAAAAGCACAGCACAGACTTAGTTTATAGCAAAAGAAGAAATGTCACCCATCTAAAATAAATGTATGGCAGGAAAAAGTTCAAAGTAAACTAAGCCAACTGTTGGGCCTCGGGCGACTCCAGCAGTCCCACACAGTTCTGCATTGTCCCGCCGTGTGACTCCATTGGTGTGTCTCCTCTCACTCCACTGAGGGCCCCAGGGCGCCGGTCAAACCAAAAGCAACACGCTGGCACAAAGTCACAAGGCAAAGGTTCAGAATCTCTCTCTCAAAGAGAAGTCCTTACAAATGGATAATCCCAGAGATGTGTGAATGAGCTATCCTGCACTCACAAGGCAGTATATCCACTGCCTGTAAAAACAGTTGTACAGCAAGTAACCCAAATATAAACTCCCACCTGGATGTTGTCGGTTGCAGTCTGTTGGCCGCTGCCGGTGAGGACAGGTGGGAGCGACAGGGATTTCCATAAACAAACAGTCAGGAGAGCACCTGCAAGTCAAATGCACGCCAGCTCGGAAAGGAAACTCGGCCGAGCCTCCAAATCCTCCATTTGCCTGCATTTGAATAAGACAAAGGGACTTCTACATATTCTGTGCAGGTCAGTGGGGCCCTGAATCTCATGAACAATGATGGAAATAAAATGACTTTGTTGGTCAACAAATGATGATTCAGTTGTTTTGGTTTCACTGGCTTCACATCCTCCAGGCCACACACGGCCGTGAGGCTGTCGGCTGCCTGTCTGAACTCACTTTAAACATTTACAGTAAACAGGAGGCCGTTCAACTGGTTTCATTTCCACCAAAGATTCGCCATTGTAGAAGAAAATGTCTTTGTCTGCCCTCGTGTGGACAGAGGATCTAGATGCAGCATATAATAAGAAACAGGGGTTCGAATGGAGAGGAATGGTGTGTATAGCTTATTAATAACTACCAAATGAACACGGTCAGGCAGTACCGTGCTTAAATCATCTATCTGGCTGATTAGCCCGCTGGATGTCTGGGTTTCTCCAGTGAAGTGGTGGAATGAGCTCCTCATTGGCATCAGGACAGCAAAAGTCTCTACATTTTCCGTCGCAAACTAAAAACACATCTTTTTCCACTACACCTTGAATAAGGAAGGCAGCACCGTAGTAGCACTTTAGTAGCACTTAAATGCAGTGTTGGGGGTAACGAGTTACAAAGTAACGGATTACAGTAACGTAATTACTTTTATAGGTAACGAAGTAAAGTCACGCATTACACTCAAAATATTGTAACTACACTACTTTACTAGACCTCAGTAACGCGCGTTCCTGCGTTACTCAAGACATGTGTACCAGTCCGAAAAGTTCTCTTTTAGCGGCGCGCGAGTCACACGACACTTCCTGATGAACAGCCAATCACAGAACTCCATCTGAGTGATCTGAGTGACGTAGCTGCTGGTGCGTAGAGGGAGGGAAGCGGGGAATGGAGGAGACGGAGACGGAGAGCCCGGATCCACCTGGGAGGTTCTCTCCAGGTTCCCTAGGATTAAGGATATTGCAAAGCAATACAACACTCAATACCATCAAGTGCACCTGTCTGTAATGACGTGGAGCTTCTAATGAGGACAAGACACGTCTGTATGAACGGAATCCCTCTACTGGTGAACTGCAGTATTACAACTGTTAAAGCATTGAGAACGCGCTCTTGCACCAGACATGTATATATTTTCCACACGTAACATCAATATTAGTTAGCGTCAACAAGCACGTATCACTGTACTTCATGCCTTCAAAGTAAAAGCACTTCCTGTTTACATGCTCTTCACAATAAGAGTAAATCATGTAATAAAACAAGTTACAACACTGTGGAAAGGCTTTCAGCCTGGGCAGTATTGTTCTGACCCCAAGGAGGAACAGGCTGTCGGATAAAAGATAAAGAGGCTTTTACTCATGCGATACAATCGCTATTTTGAAGGGTTAGGGAATAGAGAAAAATGATAAACTTCATAGGATATAGTGCACTTTCTGTTTATTTAGGCAATGATGAAGTGGATTTTCTGTTTATTTAATTGCATTTTCAGTTTCTATTTTTTGGGTTAAGTGCATTTCTGTTTCTATTTTATGGGGGAAAGTGCCATTCATTTTTCTATTTTTCTTAAACCACTACAATGATTCCTATAACAAGCTGGTTTTGTTCTTAAACATTTGGTTTAGTGGGGTCTCATGTTTCCAAAAGCCTGTTTTCAATGTGTTATGCTGTTTGACCTGAATGTCCCCACCATACACAGCCTCTTGGATCCTGTTGTTTGTGGATTCTAAAGTGAGGCATATTTCTTTGGTCAGACAGTGTGAACAGGGTTAATGTTCGTTCAAGTTAATGGCTGAGTTTTATATGCCATTTTGTTTTACATGTTTACAATTACAATACACTATGTGGAAAGGCTAAGAGATGCCCTTTATTGAACATTGAAAATAAAGTGATGAAAGGGCCATGATGTTTGTCCATGTATCTTTGCGGTTAATTTGGACATTTGCTTAAAAAAATGGAAAGTAAAGTAACTAGTAGTGAAGTTACTTTTCAAATGCAGTACCTAGTAAAGTAATAATAATATAATGTAATGTAATAGCTATCAAAATACAGTGGCTGCAGATAACAGTTATTTTTAATAAACAAATAGTTTTCAGATATTTTTTCGATTAATCATCAATTAATCCCAAACTTTCCAGGAGGTTTAACCCATGTTTAACCCATGTTTAACCCATGTTGGCCTGTCGTGGGAGTGGCACCACGTGACAACATGTCCGCGCGCTCTCCCATTGACCGGAAGCTTCCTCACAACAACAACACAGGTCCCTCCCGGCCAGCAAGCGTCCCGCGTAGCTTCGCCCCAACCAGCAAGCGTCCCTGACGTCACGGCATGTCCTCATCCTATTGGCCGCTCTCGCTGCACCTGCTCGACTCACCCGCCAATCACGCGCTTCGGTCGGTGTGCTCCAAGATGGCGGCTTCCAGTGCTCCGTTTCAGACATCATAGCATATGGAAGCCAAATAGCAAAACTGCCGGTCGTCTGAACTTCCGAACAGTCCCACCAGAAGAGGCCCACCGGGCTGAAGGGCTCCAGAGAAACGCGGAAACGGGTTCCCGATGGTTTATTGGCGCGGGGAGCCGGTGTCGGTGTCGGTCTGAGGGGGTTGTGTTATCCGAGTATGGCCACCGAGAACAGGATACATTTTTGGAGGAGAAACGCAAAGGTTCCCGGAAGGTGGGTTTCTGTTCCTCTCCTTTAACCTCCTAAACGAAGCGGACTCCCGTTCCGCCTGCGCTCCTGTTCCATGTTGAAAGAACATGCACGGTCACTCACTATTATGTAACACAACTCGCTAATGTCACATTGTTGCTTGAATGAACTCATGATTAAGTGGGCTTTATATGGGGAGGCGAACGGGTCGTTTAGCCGGCCGTGACGTGTCCAGCGTCACTGTAAGTGTCTCTAGGAGGGCCATGAGGGGACATTACTGCAGGACTGCCTCCATGGAGGGAGACCACCTTTGCTGGTCCTCTCACGCCGAGCAGTGGAGGGGTCGCGCCCGCCACCTGCCCCGGTCTGTGGGACAGGGTGCCTCGATGTCAGCTAGCCTTTAGGAGAGGGAGCCGGCTCTGCCTCCTCAAATCTCTTCTTTAGGCATCTCAGCGGGGTTTGATGAGTCATAGGGGAAGAAGTTAAATGAAACACATCCTCTTTTTGTGGCAGTTTGATGAGATGACCACAAGAACAGTGATTGACCAGGTCCTAGTTTGCCTTTGTTTTACAGGGGACGCGTATTACAATGTACAGACTACTGTGTGGTATGGGGACACGATAACAGTACCTTCTGGAGTGGGAGGAATCATGTGGACCACGTGTTTTATTTAGGTCCCAGCTTGTAGAGCTTGTTCAATCACCATGGTGATGGGTTGTCGTGGACACGGAGGACCTGCAGGTGTCCTTCTCACCCTGCACACTTGTGGAAAAGGAAATATTTACAGATATTCATACATATGTTTATTTACAGTATCTGTATGCTATAGACTCTGAGTGTGCAGTGTGTTTGGGTAATCCTAGAGGAGAGGCTCTCTAAGGACACACACACACACACACACACACACACACAGATCTCTCTCTAACTGTTGTGGGTGGAAAGCTGTAAAAACAGGAAAGTGAGCCGCAGGTCCCGCTCCCTGCCCTCGAGCCTGTCCTGATAAAACAAGTCTGAGGCCGATAAACCAGAGAATCTGCAGGCCCAGTTCTCAGCCACCAGGCTTTCTGTCAGTTTGTTCATGCAAACGAGGTGAAATAGGTTGACATGGGTTAGCTAGGCATGGGGAGCCACATTTGAGAGTCCTCAATACTCATATTTGTTGCTCTGTGACTTTCACACAAAAGCCTCTGAGCTACTTTGAATGTAGTGCTTATCAATAGTGAAATTTCTGCAACCCGGACAGACAGCATTTTGGATGAACCGTCATATTAGACTTGGTGTTCGACCACCACTCTGGTGAAAGAGAAAGAAACATTATTAACAAATTCCTTTGTTCCCCAATCTGTGATCAGAATCCTGATCTAAAAGAAGACCTCAGTCACTTCCCCAAAAGCTTCCCTCGGTCAACAAACAGTCAAATAATAATGAATTGTTTACGACACTAACTAATATCTGATTTATGATGAAGACACAGATATGCCCGTTTGCCTTAAATCCCACGCTATGTCATAACAATTATAACTGAAGTTTGACTGCTTATGCATTAAAATCCCTTTTTAGAAAAGCCTAAACGTTTGCTTAGGGTGGAGGAGGCGGCTTTCTACAAAAATAAATGAGTGTAGAGGGTCTGGCCCAGATCCCTTCCTGGGACTCGTGGCTGTCTGCTTTGGTTCGTTTAGATAGAAGCTGAGCTGAGGAAGAAGATTCTCTCATCCGTTGAACATAATGGCCACCACAGGGTGGAGAGGAACACGGGCTGTGCCAGCTGTCCCCTCGTTCGGTTCCACACACACTGCAGACAGTACAATCCAAATGAGACGGGGTTAGTTATTTAATCAAAAGGAAGAACTGAGCGAAGGCAGAATGGCTCTATGCTTCACAAAATATTCCTCACTGGGTTTCAAGCTTCACTAAATCATCCAAAACACTGGCACGTCACAGAGACACGTCCCAAATGAAAACACTGTTTCAGCGATCCTCCAAAACCGGACTTGAAGCAGTCCATCAACCTCAAACTGATGTGTCCATTCTCAGATAGCATCACTCTCCCAGCAGGAGACCCTTGTGGTCTGAGCTCCACCCAGAAGTCCCTCAGCCTCCTCCAGGCTGCAGCAGACCTCAGCACGGGGTGAAGCCTCACAATGTAACACCTGCATAATGTATTCATGAAGTAATACAAGCTCATATTATAATAATTAGGGCATAATGTAATAATAGTTTGTGAATAATATAGAAAGTTATTACATAAAGATCAAATTATGACATTGAAACTAAGCAAAACATTTGTATATAATATATTAAGATACATATATAAATGCAAAGTACTATCCTTGTCTTCTTAAATCATAGAAACCCTTCAGTTTATATGTTAAATGTATAACTTTATTTGCATAGCATAAAAAAATATTCTTACTACATGAAAACGACTCTTAAGTTATGCGCTTGTGGTGTTCTTACATTATGTGCAAAATTCTGACATTATGAGCTTTTGCTTACATCTATATGATTACATTAAAGAAAACACTTGCATATAGAAACATTTTGGATATCTATAAGTGAATGAGAAGATGTACTTCAAAATCTTTCTTACGAAAACAATACATATAAAATTACATTTATTTGACCCCCCTATGACCTCAATATGTCAAACCGAGACTACTTAATGATTTGTTTCTTTTCACATTACCTCTGTATTGCACAGATTCTCTTTTTATAAATATGTAATGCAAAAAATACCCCATTAATTTGTATCACATACAATATATTGAGTTGTCCTTTGTTGTCTGTATTGATTTGTGCTCACATGCTTGACAACGACCTTGTAGGTCAAAACATTGCATCAATACACTGATATTTATTTCCATATATACATTATACATGCACTAGGAGACCAGGGCAAGCTATTCACAAAGAGCATTATTCAATGGATGAGTAGATCAGCTGACTATTAGCATTAGCTGGGTGAAAGACTGGGAGGCTACATGTGTGTCTATTCAGAGGTGACAGCGCTTCACATGTCATCTCCTACAGCGTACAGCCAGTTTATGGAGCGCAGCATCCTCCTCTCGACCCACGGTTGCGACGCACGTAAGTGCTGAACCTCACCGGACTGCATGGCGTCACGTTACCCACACGGATGCATTTTATTTGTGTCTGTTATTTGTGTCTCCCATTTTCAAGCTTGTTTTGCAGCTCATTGTTCCATGCTTCAAGTGCTTGAACTTGTGTGGATTGCATGCACCAGTATGTGCTAGTTTGACTTGCATTGTTCAACCTATTTGATTTTTATTGGATTTGCTGTTTAGGTTTTTTGAGTTCCTTTGGGTGATATCGTCTCTTAAATCTCTGCCTATATATGAATGAGACCCTTTTCTGCCTGTCTCTCTTTCTTTCTGTTTGATCTCTCAATCTGTCCCTCTGCAGGTATCCCAAAGACACAAAGCCCAAGTTCAACAATCTCAAGTCTAAAAAGGCCTCTAGCTTCCACGAGTTCGCCCGCAGTACCAATGACGCCTGGGACATCGACGAAGAGGAGGACGAGGATTTCCTCGGGACCCCAGCCCAAACTTCATCCCTTCCATCAGGCCTCCACTCTTCGTCACCACAGGACCAGGTAGCTACAAGTAATCCCGTTTGTCCCTGAGCCGTTCTTGGGCATTACGTCGGTGTGACTTAAGGAGATGTTCTGATGGGTTTCCTCTCTGCAGCAGCAGAATCAGGTCGGGGACGCAGAAACCAGGCTGTCCCACAGTCCCGGGACAGAGCATCAAGACCTCCAGGATGTGTGGGAGGAGGACGAGGAGTGCGAGCACGTCAACGGGAAGGTTGTCAAGTCTAGCAGTGACCTCCACCTCGACACGTCCTCAGGTATGTGGGCAATACACTGCAGAGCTCCATTTCGCATTAAGAGCTTATCGGGGGATTCCTAGTGAAGCTCCTTACAGACGTTGACATTGCAGGTGGGATTATATCCGGCCTGTAGCATGCGCCCGGCTCAACATTTCAGTGCTGAGAAAGTTTCTCCAAATGCTCTGATCACCAATGTGTTTCTAGTGACAGACAATGAATAACTAACATGAACACCTACATTCATGTAATGTGCTGTAACTCCGTTACGTTATTCATTTGGTCACATGACATCTATTCTTCTGTCCATCCTGAGAGGGATCCTCCTCTGTTGCTCTCCTGAAGGGTTCTTCCTGTTTTCCCTGTGAAAGGGTTTTTTCTATCTTTATTTAGGGAGTTTTTCCTGATCCGATGTGAGGTCCTGGGACAGGATCTCATGTGTACAGATTGTAAAGCCCTCTGAGGCAAATTCTAATTAGTGATTTTGGGCTATACAAAACAAACTGAATTGAATTGAATCACAGTACTGTTCACTAATAGTGTATCTTTAAGCAGGGTTCCTACACATCCTGGGAAACAGTTTTCCAGTCAATACAAACACCTAGTAAATGAGAGAAGAAGTCAAATGTCTTGGAAGATCTTCTGTCCTAGATATTCTCCAAAAAACTACTAGTTTATGGATCAAAACTCCCCAAAACAGATAGCATTACCATCTGAAAGGTATGTCCAGGATCATATTAACATGGAGATGGAAGTCTATGAAGTATTTTAAATATGCTGCTCTCTGTTATGTGGTGTACTGTATGTATACACACATTTTATTTTGGCCTCACTCTGTGTTAAGTTGAACATCATGTCTCATTTGGTTGCATTTACTGGTTGTGGACTGTCTCACAAGTTGTTATGACTATATTATTAGATGTTGTGTTTTCTCTTGTGTACACTCTACAGTTCGCTCCACACTGCAGAAGCAGCAGTCTCTCCCAGTTCGCCCCATCATCCCGCTGGTGGCCCGCATGTCGGACCAGAATGCGTCGGGAGCCCCGCCCATGACAGTGAGGGAGAAGAGCCGGCTGGACAAATTCAAGCAGCTACTGGCTAGTCCCAACACGAACCTGGGTAGGAGAGCTAGATAAGAGGGCATATTGGCTCCAGGCCAACACTCCACATCCACTGTCTTTATCTTGCTCTGTGCTCTTACAGAGGAACTGCGGAAGCACAGCTGGTCAGGCATACCAAGAGAAGTCCGGCCAATCACGTGGAGGCTTCTCTCTGTGAGTGTCGTGACCTTCCTGTATTTTGGCTTGTTGCACAGCATTTGGTCTCAAGGCCTGTTCCAGAGTCCAAGTTACATTCTTCCTCATGTCTGTGTGAGCCTGTTGCATTCTTTTGTAGGAAATGTTCCCATAATAGCAAAAGCCTTATCTTATCTGAAGCCCCTCCTCCTCTGACAGGGCTACCTGCCAGCCAACAAGGAGCGCAGAGAGCTGGTGCTGAAGAGGAAGCGAGAAGAATACTTTGGCTTCATCGAGCAGTATTACCATTCCAGAACCGACGAGCACTATAAAGACACGTACAGACAGGTAATACTACAGTAATACTACTACTGCGGATGTCCAGTCAGTGTGGATGGTGACTGTAGTGGAATTCCTCAGTGTGGTACATTGACCCCAAAAGAGTTCTGCTGCAAAATCTTTGGTACTTCCTGGATCCAGCGCCTTCATTTGGGTGCCAGTGAGTAGTTGGAGGTAGGAGGAACTGCAGGCTGTTTCCGATGGATTCCTCGGCTCCTCGCCTGGGGAGCTATAAGGCAAGCTGTAGATGCTGCTCAAAACAGAACTTTCTGAACCTGTTGTAAGTTCCATTGTGTAAATAAAGTTCAAAACAAGTGTTCTCTTTGCTTATATTGCAAATTGCTTTGACTCAGATATTCAGCCGTATCAATTGGAGCCAGCGACTACGAGAGAGAATATGGTCCGAGTATAATAAAGCACAGAGGAGTGTATTGCATTTACCATCGACAATGATTGGACTTACACATAAAAAGTGGCAAATGTTACCTTTAACAAATGGATCTGCTTTGATTTAGTGAAGTAACACCTCCATCATGTTTCTTCCTGTCAGATCCACATCGACATTCCAAGAACCAACCCTCTGATTCCCTTGTTCCAGCAGCCCGTCGTACAAGAGGTAAGAGCCGAATGCTAAAGAGCGCATCGTGGGTTTGTAGAGCAGGAGGCTGCTTCATGAAGGGGGAGCCAGTCGGCCCACTTTTATCGTCACACAAGCAGTGCAGAGGAATGTCGACGGATCAATAGAATCATGACTCTCGTATCAGAGAAAAGCACCATGTGTCCAAACGGGTTGAAATAAGGTTTCAATAGTTTACCATACCAACAACCTCATGAATGGTGACTTGTGGCTGTAGTTTCTTTAACACTCTTACTCTGTCGACTTTGTGAGTGTTAAGTCTGCTTAGACCCAATGAGATGATGATGATGATGATGAGTGGAAATAAAAGGTTTAATCTCTGTCGTCTTTTATTAGAGAAGAAAGATCCACGCACTTTTCTTTCGGTTCATAGGTCAGACGTCCCTTTCTGACCATTTGTGTAGTTTTCAAGCCTTGATTTTAGGTGTCATTGCTTTGTAATTCTGAAATCCTTCACACATGCTCATCGTGGATTAGAAACCTGCGTTAAATGGAAACCAGCTGTGTGAGTGGTGTTGGGGTCCTAAACACAGAGCCAGACTCGGTAGGCGTAGTACCGGGGTGCAGGCCTCAGGCCTTCATTGTAAAAAACACACCTTTGCTTTGACTCAAGCCAAGCAGAGACCAATGAGATCGGACCCTCTTTCGGTCCAGGTGGATGTGTATCACAGCCTCCCAGGAGCACACTGGCTGCAAACAGGAACTCACTTGTCCTTAAATGTGGCACTGTGATGGTTTTGTGTCCATGGAGCAGAAACCTGGGACTGGGTTTAATCACAGCCTCATTAGGGCAGTTTTGTTTTATGCATGTGAAGATGTTGTAACTCATAACGCAGACGATGGGTTATTAAATTAAATACCGGTTGTATACATTTGCATATACAATAGATGCATTAATCTCAAGACATTGATTTCCACTATGCCCGGCCTGAAGCACAATTCATACCGCACATATTTTTGCACTTAATCTATTTCACTCAGCCGTTATGAGTTTCAGTTCAAGATCTCTGAACACAAAATGTTGTGAAAATCTCTCACTGCACACAAATTCAAAACAACTTTCAGATTACAATATACATCACACTCTAGGTTTATCACAACATCAAGACATTTAAACCTGCAAGTGAGTCGGGATTTAGGGAACTGTATTATCAGAAATGGAATATGATATTCATAACTATGTTTTTATTTGTGTTATATCACCTGAAACTAAGAATATTCTTCCCCATGAGCTTAGAATGAGTTCTTCATCTCTCCATGTGATCCTCTGATTCTGCATTCATATGCAGAGGATGTAGCTGTTTATCATTTGTTTGTTGTGAACAATCCACTCGTACTCCAGTCTCACTGTAAGCCGTGAGCAGCTGCACTGGAAGATGAATGTGATTATGAAATGACTGTTACAGGGACAGTTTTGCCAGAGCTTCGAGTAATAATGAGATGACGAAGAACGGAGCGAGGTCAGATTCATAAAGTCCAGAAAATAGCAGAAACGGTTGTTGTTCTGTCAGAATTCGAGTCAGCTGTTGGAGCATTGGTTCTAACTAGCAGACATTATGATGCTGTAAACGGTTTTAATTAAATGTGTAAAGCGTGATGACTCGGCATAACGACAACATGTGCACCCATGTCTACTGTAAAAGAGTCGACTGGACTGGATACTTCCAATTTGACAGTTTAAAAGATGTCATTTGTGGAAATGTAGGATCCATTTGTTTTTGGACCTTGACCCATATTAGAAATTTAACTTCCTTGTTATCTCTGACTTATGCAGCTTCAACACTAAATGGAGTAATCTTTAATAATATGTACAGTAATGCTTCAAGGCAAATAACATCAGACACTCCTAGCTAACATTCATACACTGATGGAGGAGCTACCATGAAGGTACCTCATACATCATAGGAACAACTACGGGTGCAATTTGGGGTTAAGTGTCTTGTCCAAGGACACATGGACTAGCGGAGCCAGGGATCAAACCGCCGGACGACCCTGATCCACAGTCATTAATCAACTGTTTTGTTGCTCTCTTTCTTTCCACAGGTGTTTGAGCGGATCCTTTTTATCTGGGCCATCCGTCACCCAGCCAGCGGTTACGTCCAGGGAATCAATGATCTGGTCACGCCCTTCTTTGTGGTCTTCCTCTCTGAGTTTGTCAGTAAGTTGCTCTTGTAAAATGTCCCGCATAAAGACCTGTTCTATTGACACTGGACCAAAGTGACTCATGTCAGCCTTTGTTTTCGCCTTTCACACTTTTTGGTCTGTTTCATGTACCTGTTGTTGCTCGGGCTGATGCTACGTCACATCCCAGGTCTGAATAGGAGTGTGAGTCAGGCCATTTCTGTTTCATTCAGTGCTATGTGTTGCTCCAGCAGAGGATGTGGAGAACTTTGAGGTGGCAGCGCTGCCTCTGGACACCCAGAGGAACATCGAAGCTGACAGCTTCTGGTGCATGAGCAAGCTGCTGGATGGAATACAGGTTTGGTCGCACACACACACATACAGACTCTCACTCCCACATACCACACCACACCACACACCCCTCAATGAACACTAGTTTAAAGCTGCAAAAATGTTTACTGAATCCTTTCAGGACAACTACACCTTTGCTCAGCCTGGAATCCAGAACAAAGTGAAAGCTCTGGAGGAGCTGGTCAGAAGGATAGATGGTAAGTGGACTCTTGTCAGTGAGTCAGGAATGTTGTGTGTCACGCCGCTCTCATGCTGCGTTCACACCAAACGCGGCGCGAATTATTGCGCCGCGTTTGGGGGTGTGGCTTATCTCCGTTACTTGTCTCCGTAAAAAGAGCTTTCATTTCCGCTATCGACCAATAAATAACCATTATTTCTGCGTTATACTTGTTGTGGAAGTTCCAAACACGTCGGGACATGAAACGGCGTCATGTTTGGGTTCATAACATCATCCATAGCCGCACACAGCTCGGTGAATTACCAATTACACAATTTTTTCCGAATTCGTCCTGTGTCAAACGTGCTATTCGCGCCGCCTCAAATGCGTCATTTGCGCCGCCCGCTTTTTCGCAACCTATCGCGTCTGTGCATTGACTTTGCATGTGATCAACACGGCAAATTCGCGCCGCGTTTGGTGTGAACGCAGCATTAGGGCTTGTTTAAAATGTATGCATGTAGAAAGTGATAGAAGGCTACAGGTACAAGCTATTATTGTGTGTGTGTGTGTGTGTGTGTGTGTGTGTGTGTGTTTGTGTGTGTGTCTCTCTCTCTCCCTCCCCCCACAGAGGACATTCACAATCACTTCAAGAGGTATGAGGTGGAGTATCTGCAGTTTGCGTTCCGGTGGATGAACAATCTGCTCATGAGGGAGCTGCCGCTTCGCTGCACTATTCGTCTCTGGGACACCTACCAGGTAGAGCGGAGTACACCACCTTCCCAATAGAAAGTAACCCAATACAACAGCAGCACAAACTGCTGCCTGAAAAAGCTCCTTTAGAATTCTCTTGTTCATCCACTCAATCATACAGTATTTGTTTCTGCAGGCTGAAGCGGAGGGTTTCTCCCACTTCCATCTGTATGTCTGTTCTGCTTTCCTCATCGAGTGGCGCAAAGAAATCCTCTCCATGGTTGACTTTCAGGTACGAATCTGTCCTCTTTGTAGTCACGCACACTTCACTGAGAACGTAACCACTAAATATTGATTGAAGTACTAACGGATGGTAACAAGACTCACTGTAAAGACAGGTTCATGTAAGCAAAGAAAAAGGATGTGATAAATTCGATATTAAAAGCAAAATTACAAATTACAATTATTGATTTCAGATTTACAAAATGTAAATGCCCCTTTTTAGTGGTTAGATTTGAAACTAGAGATTGAGACACAAACTCATGTTTACAATGTTTACTGAGGGAATAGATCAAGAGAAGTAGAGTCATTTATATAGACTTCTATACAACCAGAGGAGTCGCCCCCTGGTGGTCAGTGTAGAGAATGCAGCTTTAACACATGAAACATATACTTCTATACAACCAGAGGAGTCGCCCCCTGGTGGTCAGGAGAGAGAATGCAGCTTTAACACATGAAGCATAGACTTCTATACAACCAGAGGAGTCGCCCCCTGGTGGTCAGTGTAGATAATGCAGCTTTAACACATGAAGCATAGACTTCTATACAACCAGAGGAGTCGCCCCCTGGTGGTCAGTGTAGAGAATGCAGCTTTAACACATGAAACATAGACTTCTATACAACCAGAGGAGTCGCCCCCTGATGGTCGCTAGAGAGAATGCAGGTTAAACAACTGTTATCAACCACTGCCTTACAAAATAGTTTCCATGTAAATGGAGATGTCTGTTTCTCTTCAGGGCCTCCTCATGCTACTGCAGAACCTTCCCACAATCCATTGGGGCAACGAAGAAGTGGGTCTCCTGCTGGCTGAAGCTTATAGACTGAAGTACATGTTCGCAGACGCACCCAGCCACTACAAGAGATAGGCCCGAGGCGCAGTCCCCACTAAGACCAGACCAGACTGTGACTGGATGGACCCCCAGTGTTCAGACACTCCAGGTGTCCATGTGTTGACTTTGAGGTGACCTGGAAGAGACTGACAAAGCCACAAAACTTCTCTTGTGAAAATGAAGTCCAGCGACTGTCACATTGGATTTGGGTTAATGGCGCTCCCACAGAGCTCAGTGAATATGACACTATTTGCAGTGGATGGACTGCACTGTATCAATGGTCTGTAACGGTATCATAACCACAGAGATGCCACCTTGGTTTACTTCTACTGGTTTGGGTCATGCAACATTAATTGTCTCATGTGAAACGTACACTCAGAAGAACACGCTGTGATACCAAGGGGATGATGCTTTTAGTGAAAGATTGTATCCACAGATTCTATTTTCTTGTTTTGAAGATATGTTTTGGTATTTGTTTTAAAACTCCTATATGTAAACTGGGCAAATACTTTATTTTCTCTTTTAATATCTATTTAGTCTGACACTGTCAAGCTGTTATGAATATGATGGACCGTCTCTTATGTTTTGGTTCAGGGTTACCAAATTTGCACTGTACAATCAACTTATAAAAGTCCTTATTTGGGACCAGTACAGATATTCTAAATTGTATTAGGTATTAGACCTAAGAGTAGCAAATATTAAATACTATGTTTTACTTCAAGTTGGGTTTGGTTTTACAAGTGGAGAAACTGATTCTGTATCAGTTGGCCTTGGTTATCATAATTCAGCGTCTTCAACCACCATGAGGCTTTTGGGTATAATATTTATATCACCAGTGGTACAATTAGAATTTGACTGCCTCTAAATAGACAAGGAACGATGGAGACCTTCTGGTTAATGTAGCTTTGAAATTCCTTGCTGAATTATTTTATGTTGGAAGTGACTGAGATAGTTGAAAATTGTATTTTATTTTTGACAGAATACATTTTTAGTTTGAAATTGTGGCACAAACTGAGATCAGTAACAACTGGTCTGTTTTCACCTGAGCCTTT
Source organism: Taurulus bubalis (assembly GCF_910589615.1). Classification (NCBI taxonomy): domain Eukaryota; kingdom Metazoa; phylum Chordata; class Actinopteri; order Perciformes; family Cottidae; genus Taurulus; species Taurulus bubalis. Next base: position 27,749,215 of record NC_136599.1, read on the forward strand.
TCAAACTCCTTTCTTATTGCATAAAGATGTAAATGGTGGTATAATCCTCAAGTATCTCATTAGATACCTGTGGTTACGGTAAAACCTGCATATACATAGAGGTAGTCCACAATGTTTGAGATCCTCAGTTGAGGGTAACTTTAGTAATTGTTTATGGGGTTGGAGATATGTTTTTGAATGGAGGAGATGCCTTGTGGAAGCTCGTTCAGTACTGAAGGCGTCCCATGAGACATCCTGTGACACAGTGCAGCTCACATTATATGAAGATGCCTTTGTGCTGAGCATCTGTAATGTCCTCCTGTCTTTTAGAGTGTACAGTAACGCAGACAAATGCTTTGTTATCAGTAATGCTTGTGTTTTATATTTGTCTACGGTTCGGGTTAGGTTAGGCCAGATACAAATCTGTGGCCATTCTTGGTGTGGGGTGTGAATATGTGTGTTACTATCTACCTTCATTACCAGTGATACTTATATCACAACGTATGTTCCAGAGATATGACAATCATTATCCTGAGCTACTATGATTTCTCCTCCATAAGTTTTTTTTCTTGTCATTTTCAAAGCACATGCTTTGTGAACTGTAGTCACGTTTAACATCTAGATTTCCTGTGCACTTGATTCCTGGAGATTGTATTCTACAACAAATTGAATAGCACGAGTCTTAATTCATATTCAGGAATTATTGATTCTGTTTTATAATATCTAATTATTGATATTATTGGTCTCCTGTGGTCACCACGGTACTGAGTCTGTGAAAGGGATCCTTTTATTGCTGGAAAAACCTAACACTGTTGTCTACTTATTTATGGTTTATTTATGACCAGTTTTTGCTTACAGCCAGCTATAATCTTGTGTTCATCAACCTTGTTTGACCCAAAACATGTTGAATGTTTTTGTGTGTTGTTGTTGAATGTATGCCTTTAGCCTTAAAGTAGTTTGTTTTTTCATTCAGGAGCACCAACTGATTGTTCACTCCATGCTGTTGTTATCTGAAGGTCATGCTGTCCTCACCACGTGATGTTGAACTCAATAAAGCCTTGGTTTCTCAGCTGTAATATGACACCTCTGCGCTGGGCTGTGAATGAAGACATAAAACAGCGACAGTGAGCTGCTGGGCTCACTTTGTCTTCATGTTGTGTTCGTTCCTGTCGACGCGCCAACGGGGTCTTAACATGGTCACGTGACACGCCGGAAGTGATGCTGACAACTCCGAGAAGCGCCGTGAACGAAGCATAAACTTCGTTTTCACTTTTGCAGCCATGGCGGCGTTGTTTTCGGCTCCGAAACCTGAGGCTAACGCGACGTGCGACACGAGCGTAACCCGTGGGCCCGCTTCAGAGTGAGGTCCGGGTCGGATTTTTCTGCGTTCATGACTTGTTAGTGCAGCTCGCAACAAGCTAACGTCCGCAAACACGACGCAGCCCAGTGAGTAGCCTCGCTTCTTCCCTCCGGGGTCCTCTCGCTGCCATGTTGGGAGGCGACGGAGCTTCTGTGTTTCTCCTGTGAGCAGCTAGCCGCGAGTTAGCGGGTAAGAGAGGCGAGCTAACCGCTAGCCCGCCGACAGTTGGCGAAAGTTAGCTGCTGAATCCCGTCGCCTTGTGTTGTGGCTCTTGTTTATATGTGACTTCCAAGCTAATGACTCACACGTGTACTGTCTCCTGCAGAGACGCTCGGTGGAGGATGGATGGTGTCAGCTGGAGCACCACCAGGGCCCAGGAGTCGTTCAGCCGCTCCAAGACGGCCGCAGACACGCTGTCGAGGCTGGCCAGCTTCATTGCACGGGCTGACCCCAAACAGCCCGCACAGAGCCAGACACCACAACCGCCCCACCTGGACACGCATGTGTGTCCAGAATGTGGTAAGGGCTTCCCTTATGCCACAGATCTGTTGCGTCACCAGGAAGTGAAACACGCATTACCCAAGCCTCATAGGTGTCGGTCCTGTGGGCAGGGGTTCTCCCTGAAGTCGTCCCTACAACTACACAAGTGCAAGTCTGACTCTTCCCCGTGTGAGCGTTGTCCTGGAGAGTCACATCGTGGTTCTCCGTGCCCCTCATGCACGACCTCAGATCCCGGTGCCCTTTGTGGGAGAGGCTTCAGCCAGAAGCAGTCTCTGCTGCACCATCAGCACGCTGGTTGTAGTGGACCACCATCCCCGTCAGATATAGTTGATGCAAGTAGCCTTCCAGATGATTCTCCGCCAGTTTCTGAGGGAGATTCGACCCGCTCGGATTGCTCCGACACCCCAGAGCCCAGCAGCAGAGCTGTCGCTGTGTGCCGGGTCTGTTCCACAACGTTCCGCACAGAGGCTGGGCTGCAACGCCACAAGCGGACTCACCATGCAGAACGGGGGCAGAAGACCAAAGGAGAAAGTACTAGTAGGGAAGCCAAGAAAGGGCGGAATACCAAGGTGAACAGAGATCTAATTAAAATGCCAAAATCCAAAACAAAGCTTCTGGACTGTCGCTCTTGTGACATGGTTTTCAGGAGCACCTCTAAGCTGTACATGCACAGAAAAGAGAAGCACAGCAGAGAGAAAAACATTCTGAGAGAACCATGGCCGGTCGTAATCAAGCGCAGGAGAGTAAGCACGTATCCATGTCAGGTCTGCAGCAAAGTCTTCTTGCATCATTTGTCACTTCGGGCACATTACAGACAGCACACCGCCTCAACCTTCACCAAAGACTCAGAGTTATCAGGAAATGGATCAAATAAAGTCAAACCCATCATAGCCGAAGACCAGCCTGTGAAGGCTGGTCCAGGGAGGCCCAGGAAAGTGGCCCGAGTAGAGGAGGAGGAGACGGAGGAGGAGGATGAACTGGAGAGGGAGTTCCCATGCCCCTCCTGTGCGGAGGTTTTCTCTCTGCGGGCGCAGCTCCGGGAGCACGTGGAGCTCCACCAGTCCTCCGTGAAGAGGAGACAGTGCAGCGTGTGCACAAGCGAGATGGACACCTGTAAATGGCCGAGCTCGAAGAGGCAGAGGCTGTACCACTGTGTGCCTTGCCAGCAGGGTTTTTCAGCACTGGACTCTTTCCTAGAACACTGTCAGGAGCACCTGCGAGTCAGGGTGGAGGAGGACAGCATCACAGAGGGCTACACCCACCAGGCCAGCAAAGCCTGAGATCCAGTTTTAATGTCGTCAGCGATTGCCTTTTTGCCTTGAGGAGTTAGAAAATTATGAGATCTCTTATGATGCTCATGTTGATTTACCAGTTCACTGACCTGCGCAGATGCTTTGAGGTTCTCCATCCCAACATAACATGGTTTGAATAGAATGACTTGTTAAAGGACCATACCTGGCTTTTTGCATGTTTTATTTAGGCGTTTCACTATAAAACACAAAGTTCACTGCCAACCATATTCTAAAACATACCATAGTTATTTTAAGATATTCAACAGTGTTCTAGATTCTTTGCATTACAGCTGTAAATCAGCTGGTGTGAAATCATTACAGTGACCATTTAGGCAGAGGCTGCCTTTCAAAAAAGACCATGTGTAAGAATCCAGTAATGAACACTTTAAAATCAATCTCAGCTTTATTACAGCAAAGATTTGTTTGAGTAAACATAAACCAAAGATTCACTGTGGTGGATCACGCATTCTGGTGTCCCTGCCAGTTGTTTTTCATACTTGAAATGCATTGAAACCTTTAACAGCCTTACAAGTAGATAAAAAACATGCAAAAATACCAGTCTAGTTCTTTCATAGAAATCGAACATCCACGCCACGGTTTGTACACATCAGGACCTGTTTTCCCAAACACGTCTTGAGGCTAGGATGGTCTTAGCCTGAAGGCGCTGTTTGGGAAACCAGGCCGTCTGCCGTCATGGTACGTTCTAGCACAGTACCGCCAGAGTTATCGTTTGTCAGAGTCTATATTTACACCAGATATCTGGAGTGCTTTTGCTAAGTAAGGTCACATGTCTTCTGCTGTATTTTAGTTATTTTTCTTACACATTTGGCAATAATTAGTCACAGATTGGTGGGAACTCTGGCATGCCATTGTTGCGTGTTGTCAGGGTATTAGAAAGTGTGCTGCTTTGGTACAAGACTGCAAAGTGTTAGCACTTGCTGCCCCAAGGTGTGAATGAAATCACAAAGTATGACATGTTGACGTGTTTTGTGCTGTTTCAGGGCTCCAACATGTGGTAGTTATCGTCATAGAGGGATCAAACTTTGAATGGCTGTCGTGGGTGTTCTATCCAGTACGTCTTCATTAGGCCGGGATGAGATTACCCAGCTATGCAAGCAGACAGCCTGCTGGCAGCCCTTCAGTTTGTCTGGGAGGCTTGAAAGGTGAGCTTTGGTAAATTAACAAGGTTCAACATGAGGTTGTTTTGGGGTTATTTTTTCAGGATTTTCCATTAATGTTGTCAAAGTTCTACTGTGAAAAAGTAAACGATGATTTAATAGGTTTGATGCCTCCCTTTTTCTTTTTTCAAGGTATTTCTTAAATTAGTTTCTGGCTCTTTATAGATAAACATAATTAAAACAATTCTCATTAAATGTTTTGTCTGGATTCTTGAAACTGATTTTGGGAATAGTTTTTTTCACACGACATCAAGTATTTGTGTCCATTTTTTTTCAAACAAATGTTAAGCTGTAAAATACACTGACACATAAACTGTAGGCTTTCTCTGTGTTGCAAACATATTTTTGTATTAAATTGTTTGATCTGCCTGCCTAGAATATCTACAGTATTAAAGGGAGTCAAATCTTTAATTTTCTAGAAAATGTGTTTGGTTAAAAAAGAAAATCAGCTATGTAGATGATACCGTAGTTTGTTATTGATTTATATTTCATGTCCTTGTGGTCCCCTTAAGTATTCAAAGTACTTTAAGTATTTACCCTGATGCATTAACCTTAGGGCCAGGAAAAGTACCGCAATATCTGAAAGAAACAGGATTGAGTGGAAGGATTTAGGGCACCGGGGATAGATAACTCTGTCCACACTCCAATGCAGTAGGTAGCGGTAATGCACCTTTTGTTGGATGTCATCCGCCATAAAACAAGAAGAAGAAGAAGCCTTTCCACTGAACCAGATACACCGGTGGCCGACAGGGCCACCTCCTGGCCTCGTGGGGGCGCTGTGCAGAAAGAGCAGCAAGACCATGGCCGCTATGGGGGTTTGCTGGTGAACTTCCGGTCCTGCCGTGCACGTTTATCTTCCGTGGGTTTTGCGAGGCGGCAAACATCTGAGCAACTGTGTCGGCTTCAAGTAACTAAGACAAAATGAGCAAAGCACATCCACCGGAGTTGAAGAAGTAAGTTGTCGAGCTGGTTTAAATAAAGCTGTGCTGTGTATTTCAATCCTGCTTTTTGTTGTAGAAAACACAGCAGCGCCATTGTTCTTATCGGAAACGAGCTAACGTTAGCTAGCCTCTGTCTCTGAGCTGTACTCTAACGCTGTGGTTTCCTCTAGGTTCATGGACAAGAAGCTGTCACGTGAGTAGAACCGGGCCGACGTCCAGGCCTTCTGTTTGTTTCTGTCTCTACGGCTTCCTGCAGCTTCATGCCGCTTGTTAAAGGCGAGCTGTGCTAAATGCAGTAGTGGGGTGCTCCAGAAATGTATTCTCATAATGTTTTTAACGTCATGTTCTACAGACTAAAGGAGGCATTTTCCCGCTAAAATCACATACATATTTAATGTATTTTCAATGAAAAGTAAAGTATATCGTAATTGCAAAAATAATCACTGTTAAGCTATTTGTTCAGCCCTACAGGGGTTAACAGTTTGAACTGGATCAGGGAATATCAGTGTTTGAGAAAGAACAGCGATGAACCGGGGACTTCTTGTGTCCTTTCAGTGAAGCTGAATGGAGGCAGACACGTGCAGGGCATCCTGCGGGGGTTCGACCCCTTCATGAACCTGGTGGTGGACGACTCTCTGGAGATGGGCCCAGGAGGACAGCAGAACACCATTGGCATGGTGGTCAGTACCTTGACTGGTTTCTTTTCTTATATAAATAGTTATAAATAGTTGACTGTGTCCAAAATCACATGTCGTGCTGTGTAATACACTAACCTCTGCCATTTAATGTGGTGGTCCACATTCTAAGCTAAACACCACAATGATTTTTACAGTATGTGTCACTATAGAGTGAAGCATTTGCTGTCAGTCAAGGCCTGTTTGGGTCCTAATTACAAAAAAAAATGGCTGCAGTGAACACCAGAGACACTCACTGCCTTCTCAATCACCTCACCCAGCACATCTTGACCCCCTACAGATAGCCCTCTCTATTGATAGCTGCCAGTTTCAAGCAGTTTCAGCTCATGCGGCTACAGAGAGAGACGGTGGCCTTTGTTAACTAAGAAATAATAATCAATGGGTTAAATGATTGTTCCCTGCTCCTGACTCGGCGTAAGATTTACACCCTGTCTTAGCAAGAAGAAGGCTTCAGCAGAAATGCTGCCACAGGCCTAACTGTTGCATGGCTTTAGAGCAGGGGTGTCCAAACTACGGGTCAACTGCGGCCCCTTTTTTATTGGCCCGCAGCAGATTCTAAAAATATAATGGAGAGAAAGTCAAGCAAACAGCAACTAGCCTGCTTGCTCAACAATCGTATTTTTGCCGTCCGAACAAAACACAAGAAAATGCCCCACTAACAGCTACGAGATCGCTCAGCTCACAGCGCGGCACTGAAACCTCTCAGACGAGACTTCATAACACAGAGCACGAAGACTTGTCTGCTAGCTTAAAGTGGAGCTGAACACGGACCTCCTCGCTCGCTCTGAGGTGTGCTGCTGCTCCAGTGCAACTCAGAGCTGCAGTGGTTTTATTCCCTCAGTCTGACCTCAGGGAATAAAACTACTGCAGCGCTGAGCTGACCAGTTTTTGAAAGAGAAGGACCGCTTCATGAGCTGAGTGACACCAGACCTTTTCTCTAGTTGATCTTATCATCTCACACTGAACAAGAGCCTGCAAGGCAAAGAGCAGGTACCAAACCTCACGGACACATGAACACTTTCTGTGTGACGCTCCGTCTCCGAGACACAACTACGTAACATCAACGCTGCGCTCTTCCCCACGCTGTCTGAAATCAAAGTAGCGTTTCCAGAGGTCAACCTTTCTGCTAAAATGGGGAAATGTGTCTGTCATCACATCTCATGACAGAACTCAGTCTGCGCTTCCAAGATCTTTCTGCATTGTGAAATAAATGAAGTTGTTCTCGACTCCCTTCCTGATGATGCAGAAGAAGTGAAGAGGGCCTGAACTAGAACTGATGGAGATGCAGTGATGAATCTCTGAAGAACCAGCTTCAGCTTCTCTCCCTACCGGTTTCCTCTGTGATTATTTTTTTTTAATATAGATATAAAAAAGCATAATTGACCTCATTTGATTAATTTTGCGATATACCTCACCTGAGTGGCCCAGACCTTTCCTATATTTTTCTGTTTGTGACCCTCGGTGAAAAAAGTTGGGACACCCCTGCTTTAAAGCAATGGGTACGACCACCTTAGCTGAAGACTGTAAGCTGTTGGTACAACCAGCCCCAGGGGGGCTTTGAATCAAAGGGCATCGGTTCCTTCAGGTGAGACGGGGGGAAAAGGAGGCTGAAACTCCTCCCATGTGAACGTTAACGATGAGCCAGCATGCCCAGTCGGGCCGGGTGATACCAGGGGGCTGTTCTCTGTGGCTTGTAAAGGTGATCTAAATGTAACAGTGAAACCTGCAAGAAGTCTTCAGTGCAGTGTGTTAATACCTCTGGTCTCTTTGTCATAGGTGATCAGGGGAAACAGCATCATCATGTTGGAGGCCTTGGAGAGAGTATGACAGCAGACGGCTGCACACAATGATCCACACCTTCTTTTTTTACTTTCTGTTATCCTTTCACAAAGGGGTAAACCTTTAATGTCTCTGAATTGTAACATGTCTATCTGATCAGTGTCAGTGATGTTTTGTTTGGACATATTTTTGAATTTTGTAATCTTGTGAATAAATCACTTTCATTGCATTGTTTCACTGTCCAGTGTATAACAGGTTACTGCCTGAAGTCTCTGACATGTCTGCATGTGTTGGTGGAGCACCTTGTTTCAGAACAAATAATAGAGTTGAGTGTTAGGTATGGTATGAAATGTCAACAGAGTTGAATTTTGGAATCATAGATCATACATAATGAATAAATGTACAAAATATCATGTACTTATGAGATACATGGAGGCATTACTGCATACTGATTTAGTTTAAACGTGCGATGATACATTTTTCAACCGTCGGATAAAATGCCGAACCATTTCTACAGTGTACTCTATCTACTCTTATAATTCATAATAGTTACCTTGGGTTGCGATGGGAGATATTACAAACTAATAACCAGGACTTCTTCAGAGCAATATTTGAGGCATCAATGTGACGCTGTATTTCATTTGCTGGGTTAGCCAATAACAAATATGCCCATCTGGAAATTCTATTCTGTTTTTCAGAAAATGTACCATATACCTTTATCATTGTAAAATCACATAAACATTGATTGAGGATTTAATCCATATCCCCACTCCTTCCTACTGCGTTGACTAGGTTGTCTCTGAGTTGATGCATCTGTTTGAACATGCTGTGAGGAAACACTCCAATGTGCTGTCAAAGAATGTTTACACTTCCAGAACCCTCGTCTCAAAGTCAGTGGGGCTTTAATACAAATATAGCAGCATTTGATAAACAATTCTATTTTTTTAATTATTTTTTTTACAAACTGGCATTTAAACAAGTATTCAACGTATATCAACATAATCCAGTAATTGTCACCTCCTTTAAAGAGTCCTTTATTTCCTTTTATTGTGAAAGGTTTATATCCACACTTCAAGCTGAAAGTAGACACACTTGTGAAAACAAGTTCAACCTAATGTTTAGTTCTGCTTTAGTGTCTCCAAATGGAAGGCTCGTTCCCACCTTTGTTCAGTTGTCATTAGTGAAGCAAGTTCAGGTTGAACGTTGGACCTCTAGACTTCTTCTCATGTACCGCTAACGACCACATGATGTGAGTTCAACTGATCCAACCAAAGAGAGGAAAAGACCCTCCATTATAATGTTAGTAGAACCTCTGGACAATATGAACCCCAATGCATGCTGGGATGTGTGCTCCCCAGCTAACATGCTTTCTGAATAACTTGTTTGATGAGTTCAGAGGTCAAAGTTCTGAAATGGTTCCAAAGTAAAAAGTATTTTCTCACTTTGTTCTGAGAAAAGTATATGATGCAGGAAATTGTGTTTACATCATATCAATATCACGGAATTTGTTTCATTCAAATTTGTATGGTCTCAAAGGATCTTGTGGCTGCAGAGATTAACTTTATTGAGAAGAGCAGGAGTTGGTGGTGGACATGGAGGATGAGGATGATGAAGAAGCATCAAAATTAGAAGGGAACATTCATTCATTATGTTAATACACTTCTAAAACCTCAAAATATGTTTTTATTTTTTGAAGTTCATGTTCACAAAATGTAAATGACAATGCAACTGAAATTGAAATAGCAAAAGATCAAAGTGAAATGCTCACAGTGCCTTTCACTTTGAGCATTTCACTTTGATCTTTTGCTATTTCTATTTCAGTTTCATGATAAATGCTTTGCCATGTCTGATCAGTAATCAGGGGAACAGAGGAGCAGACATGCTTCGGCATATTTAGATCCTTTACTTATTGTAGATAGCAACTTCCAGTAGAGTAGAAGAAGGACTGAAGCAGGACCAGCAGAGGGCGCTCTATCTGAAGGGCGCACTTCCTCCTCAGGTGGACTTTTATTTTGAAAGGCCATTGTCGTCACCGCGGACACGTTCCTTTACGTTTTGTGTCGTAGCCGTTTGACCGTATGTGGAAAGTAGCAATGTCGGAGGAGGTTGGGAAGGCGCTACAGACGGTAGTGGAGCGGGTGAACCAGGCGGCGGCACGGCGGCCCAAGGTAACTGCCGCCCGGGGGCCTCTGCTCCGTCGCTCCGCGCTCGCGCTGCGGCAGCACGACTCGTTACGTAAGGCTGCCGAGCACCTCGCGCTCTGGAGGGCTCGCGCAGCTCTTCCGTAACAGCGCGCATGGTTACTGGTGGAGCTCCATGGTTACTGGTGGAGCTCCATGGTTACTGGTGGAGCTCCATGGTTACTGGTGGAGCTCCATGGTTACTGGTGGAGCTCCATGGTTACTGGTGGAGCTCCATGGTTACTGGTGGAGCTCCATGGTTACTGGTGGAGCTTATGCTTACTGGTGGAGCTCCATGGTTACTGGTGGCAGCTCATGGTTACTGGTGGAGCTCCATGGTTACTGGTGGAGCTCCATGGTTACTGGTGGCAGCTCATGGTTACTGGTGGAGATCCATGGTTACTGGTGGCAGCTCCATAGTTACTGGTGGAGATCCATGGTTACTGGTGGCAGCTCATGGTTACTGGTGGAGCTCCATGGTTACTGGTGGAGCTCCATGGTTACTGGTGGAGATCCATGGTTACTGGTGGCAGCTCATGGTTACTGGTGGAGCTCCATGGTTACTGGTGGAGCTCCATGGTTACTGGTGGAGCTCCATGGTTACTGGTGGAGCTCCATGGTTACTGGTGGAGCTCCATGGTTACTGGTGGCAGCTCATGGTTACTGGTGGAGCTCCATGGTTACTGGTGGAGCTCCATGGTTACTGGTGGCAGCTCATGGTTACTGGTGGAGCTCCATGGTTACTGGTGGCAGCTCCATGGTTACTGGTGGAGATCCATGGTTACTGGTGGCAGCTCATGGTTACTGGTGGAGCTCATGGTTACTGGTGGAGCTCCATGGTTACTGGTGGAGATCCATGGTTACTGGTGGCAGCTCATGGTTACTGGTGGAGCTCCATGGTTACTGGTGGAGCTCCATGGTTACTGGTGGAGCTCCATGGTTACTGGTGGAGCTCCATGGTTACTGGTGGAGCTTATGGTTACTGGTGGAGCTCCATGGTTACTGGTGGCAGCTCATGGTTACTGGTGGAGCTCCATGGTTACTGGTGGCAGCTCATGGTTACTGGTGGCAGCTCCATGGTTACTGGTGGAGATCCATGGTTACTGGTGGCAGCTCATGGTTACTGGTGGAGCTCATGGTTACTGGTGGAGCTCCATGGTTACTGGTGGAGATCCATGGTTACTGGTGGCAGCTCATGGTTACTGGTGGAGCTCCATGGTTACTGGTGGCAGCTCATGGTTACTGGTGGAGCTCCATGGTTACTGGTGGAGCTCCATGGTTACTGGTGGAGCTCCATGGTTACTGGTGGCAGCTCATGGTTACTGGTGGCAGCTCATGGTTACTGGTGGCAGCTCATGGTTACTGGTGGAGCTCCATGGTTACTGGTGGAGCTCCATGGTTACTGGTGGCAGCTCATGGTTACTGGTGGCAGCTCATGGTTACTGGTGGAGCTCATGGTTACTGGTGGAGCTCCATGGTTACTGGTGGAGCTCCATGGTTACTGGTGGAGCTCCATGGTTACTGGTGGCAGCTCATGGTTACTGGTGGAGCTCATGGTTACTGGTGGAGCTCCATGGTTACTGGTGGAGATCCATGGTTACTGGTGGCAGCTCATGGTTACTGGTGGCAGCTCATGGTTACTGGTGGAGCTCCATGGTTACTGGTGGCAGCTCATGGTTACTGGTGGAGCTCCATGGTTACTGGTGGCAGCTCATGGTTACTGGTGGAGCTCATGGTTACTGGTGGAGCTCCATGGTTACTGGTGGAGCTCCATGGTTACTGGTGGAGCTCCATGGTTACTGGTGGCAGCTCATGGTTACTGGTGGCAGCTCATGGTTACTGGTGGAGCTCCATGGTTACTGGTGGAGCTCCATGGTTACTGGTGGAGCTCCATGGTTACTGGTGGCAGCTCATGGTTACTGGTGGCAGCTCATGGTTACTGGTGGAGCTCATGGTTACTGGTGGAGCTCCATGCGTGAGGACAGGATGTGACTTCCTCCAGCTGCCTGTATCAGGCCAGTGTGTGTGCAGACCACCACAGCTCTGTGGAAGATCACATGCTCACGATGCTCCCTTAGAGGAGCATCACGGTTGATATCTAGGTCAACGCATGTGGGAGAATGCTCAGCATCTTCCCAGCACCGCCCAGAGGCCTCTGCGTGGGTTTGCTCAGAATCAGAATCAGAACCATTTATTGCCTTGTATGTTTTCACATGCAAGGAATTTGTCCTGGCGGGAGGTACATAACATTGAACATTTAACAATAAACAGAGTGCAATAAGTGGGAGCATGAATACTTACACTTGAATCTACAGTAGAATATAACGTGCATGGAATGCAAGTGTATGATAAAGTGGCAAATGTATTTAAATATGAGGTGTGGAGGGATGTGCAGGGGAGTGACCCAGTCAGTCAGTGGGTTTGCTACTAATGATCTCAAGAATGTGTAGAGCCGGCTGCATGACGTGGACCAGCCAGAAACCAGTAGTTCCACCAGTGTTCCCAGGACCCTGAGCGCATGCTGCATCACACACTGAGCTTGTGCCGTCCTCCCTCAGGCGCTGCCCGCCGTGCCGCCCCGCCTCGTCGCCGTCAGCAAGACCAAGCCCCCCGAGATGGTGGTGGAGGCCTACCGGCAAGGGCAGCGCGACTTTGGAGAGAACTATGTGAGTGTGAAGCTGCTGGCGGGGATCACTCCAAACTCCCCCATGGCACAGGGGAATTAAAGTGTGAATTACGTAGAAAATGAACCTCGTTCTTTATTTCCACTCCAGGTCAACGAACTGGTGGACAAAGCTTCAGATCCTCTGGTAAGGTTACATATGTCAAGTAGAATGGACCTTTTTCTCCACTGCAGTCTGTGACAGATTCATACAGCGTTTCTTTTGTCCCCTTCAAGATTCTAGACTCGTGTCCAGACATCAAATGGCACTTTATCGGCCATCTGCAGAAGAATAACGTCAACAAGCTTCTGGGTGAGTGTGCGTCTCCTCTCTGCTCCGCTGCTTGTTAACCTGTTGAAAACTGTCCAACCCCACCCAGGGTGTCAAACTCCTCTTCCCCCGGGCCACGTCAGCATCATGGGCGTCCTCAAAGTAACACTATAAATGTAACTACTACCGAACATATTGTTAAATAACTGTCTTTGTATTTGATTATTGTTGATTCAAGTGTACAAATATTGTACATGCATTTATATAAATGTACAAATATGTGTAAGCAAATTTCTCTGTTACTATGACATACATCCATTTAATTTAGGGTTAAGAAACCCACATTACTCCAACTAAACCTTTTAAGCCCCAAGGCATTTTTTAGGATTCTGCTCGAAATAACAAACCCAAACTAAAAAGGGTGTATCTCTGCAACCACAAGGGCTATTTGAATAATTCTGGTGTTATAATAAAGGCAACCCTTGTGAGCTTTTGGTCAGATGTGTAAATATTAGTATATATGTTGCTGGCTAAGAGTAAATAAAGATTGAAACACAGAACAAATAGAAGTTCCAGGTCCGCCTATAGAAAAAAGCACTTTCAGGATGATTATCTCCTTGAAATGATGCTTCACTAAGAAGAAGAAGAAGAAGAAGAAGAAGAAGAAGCCCTGAGGCTCTCCCACATCATAGCACAATATAGGAACAGTCTCTCTGCACTGTTTTCACTTGAAAAAGTGAAGCAGAACAAAGTCAGATTGGGTGAAGTACAGAGAGAATTCAGGCGAGGTTTCCAAAATTTGCATTTCGGCACATTTGCGCATATTTTCGCGCATCTGTGACATTTTAATTTTTTCATGTAGCAAACCTTATATTTCACTTTCATATGACTTATCGTGTTCAATAAACTTGTATCAGTGTGTATTTACTGGGGGAAATGCATTTTCTCATAGCACCAAGCTACGGGCTGCTAGTTCCGGAAACATGCAGAGTGGGCTGACTCGTGACAAAATTATAACTATTTTATTTTAATAATTATTTTAGTTGGTGTTTGAGTCGTGTTGAAATGGCTGACTAATTATTGTAGCCCATGGTCTCTTGTTTAATTTGATGTGTAGCATCAATATATTTGTTCATGATTATTGTAATGTTTTACACAGTTTAATTAAAATTTAAAAAAAGGACCTATATAGGTCCATTCGGGGCTTGAAATAACAAAGACAAAGCATGTTATTAACTTTGTTCAAAGTCTGAAAAACTGGTCCAACAAATAATTGAGAGCAAATAAAGACATGCATGTGGTCTGGGGCAGTGGTTGAACTGGTCTGGGGCAGTGGTTGAACTGGTCTGGCTGCTGATCCACCATCACCCTGAATGACCCGCTAAGATCCAATGCGAGGAACATTTTCAACTTCTCAATTTGATTTAATGACAATATGGTGCAGTTTGAACCTGAGAAAGTACACAATATCACAGTATGCAACACAAAAAGCCCAAAAGACACAAAGTAATAAACACACACAATCATTTTATAACTTCAGCCTTTTTTAACAGACTCAGTGCTTTCATGCACAAACATTTAAAAAAGGTTGGGAATTGGGCCTTGAGTTTGACCTGTGCCTTAGGGCGTCTAGACCTCTTTTCCCCTGGGTTTGAGTTTTCGTAGGAACCCCAAATTGATTCCAATACTTGTGTTTATTGTATGTATTTCAGCAAGCAAAGTCTTGGGGAAAAAATTATATCTGCAAAAAAAATCACTTTTAAAAGATATTTTGATCATAACTATAAACATCCAGCATGAGTATGAGCGAGGTTTATCAAAAAGGACTCCTCGAGAGCTCCCGAGTAAAAAAAAAAAAAAAGGTATTGTTGGGTGCCGTAACAACAACCCACAGACTAATAGTGCACCTTTTTAGAAAGATTAAGACCTAAAGCATCGACATCTGCAACAATAAAACATCCAGGAAAGCATTGGCTTGTTAGGAAGCCATTTCAGGCCTTCTGCAGTGGGCGTCTCCTCCCGCTCCGCTGCTTCAGCTCGGCACTGAGCCTCTGCTTCTGTTCCTCAGGCGTGCCCAACCTGTTCCTCGTGGAGACGGTCGACTCGGCCAAACTGGCCGACAAGGTCAACAGCTCGTGGCAGCGTGCCAGAGGAGCCGGCACGCAGAGGTTAAAGGTCATGGTGCAGCTCAACACCAGCGGAGAGCAGAGTGAGCGCTGATCCCCCGGCTTTGTACCTTCCGCCTGTCCCAAAGGAACCGGCGCCCGCTCACGTGTCACGTGTGTTGTAGGTAAACACGGGCTGCCGCCGGAGCAGACGGTGGACACGGTGAGGCACATCCGGTCCCAGTGCTCCGCCCTGCACTTCTCAGGACTCATGACCATCGGGCGCTATGGCTACGACCTCGCCCTGGGCCCCAACCCAGACTTCCAGGTATTGTGAGAAGATGGCGTGCACGTTGTGTGTTTTTAATTACAAGTAAACTATATATTAGAGCAGTGCTATAGCTTAAACAGCAATTTAAAATGTGAGAGTTATGATCTGGTTTAAGGATTTAAAGTGGAAAATAATATTAATATATACGTTTGTGGCCACCAGAGCAACTTGTCAAAGAGAGGCACACAGGTCCACATATAATACCAAACCCTTCCCCAATATTTAGATTTAATTTAACATATGATACAAATGTGTTCTTTCTTAACTGACTTTCAACTCGTGTCAAACACTGTACGTACAAAACTATCACACAAACACGTAAATCTAATTTGAAAACTGTTAAACAGAAATAGGAAAAAACATTCTAAAAATATGTGCATCTGGAAGTATCTCCCAAAGCAGAGTAGAAAAATCGACCCGACAGAAACATCAGTATTAGTGTTCCTATCGGCTTATCAAGAAAAAGAAATGGTAAATTAAGTTGGAGGTCGTTAAGAAACAGAGTTTTTTTTAAACTTTAAAATGCCCACGTGTGTCTTAGATGCTGCTGAGTCGGAGGCAGGAGGTGTGCGACGGCCTGAAGCTGCCTCTGGAGGAGGTGGAGCTCAGCATGGGCATGTCCACGGACTTTGAACACGCGGTGAGTATCAGCATTTAGTAGCTCTATTTCGCATAAATATGGAAGTCAGGATGAAAATGTCTTTCCCCACAGCGCTGTGGGCCAGACGTGTTGTTTTTAAATATGCTCTATAGATCAGATCATCTTGAAACCTGAGTTGCACATGCTCAGTGCTGACCGGACCCTCATGAGTCGGTAAAGATAAAGTCTACGAGCTGAAGCCAGCAGGTCACGTCCCTGGAAACAGACATTCAGTTGGTGGCGTTGGGGAGGATGTACCCAAACAAGCCTAGTGGTTATTGCATAACTAATAAATGAAACGACTTGTATAGGGCAAGTTAATATTGACTTTGGCTAATACCTAAGAAACATGAATAAATATTCAGCTAAGGAAAAGGAATGGAGGAGGCTCACTATCGTACTCAATGAGACTGTCTAATGTATTAACGGAAGCTCTTCCCTGCTCCTCCGTTCCTGTACTCGCGTATTGAAGATCGAGGTGGGCGCCACCAACGTGCGCGTGGGCAGCGTCATATTCGGCAACAGGGAGTACCCCAACAGTGCAGCCAACACCCCGAACCCCAGCCCGGCACCCAGCCCCGAGAAAACCAGCAACAAGGTGTCCGAAGAGGCCGCCAAGAAGATGCAGCACCTCACGGTGTCTGAACACTAAGAGAGCGTGTCCCTTCCTCGGAAACGAGCTTCATGAAAAAGAAAACGCTCTCACGTGCAAACTGAATAGAGCAGGGAAGCAGATCATCTCCACAGAGCCATGTGGGGCTAGGATTGCACAATTGTTGCATCATTTGAAAGTGTGATTGCCTAATCCTCTTCACTTTTGTTCTGTGCCCTTCTTGCTCTTTTAAGCATCAACAAGTGGCATTCAGTGCAGACGTAGTTGTACCTTTTTTAAAAGTAGTGTGTTACTAACCTTTAGCGCTCCGACTTCCTCCCCATGGAACGCTCTCCTACAACATCGCCGGCTACAAGGCCGCTGTACGACCACGGGACTGGGCGACGGGGGAAACGGTTTCACGGGAGTTACCAGATAGATTTGTTGTGCTGACGTGACATTTTCTACCTTTCCAACCCCAACGTGTGACAGCGCCGTTGTGTCCCAGAGATCAGGAAACCACCTTTTTGTTGTACAGATGAAACTGAAGACTTGATTTAATAAATGATTTATCCCTTTATAAGGACATGATATTGTTTCTTATGTCGTGTCAGATCTCTATTCTTGATGTGAACAAGAGTAAAGCTGAAGAAAAGGTGTCCATGTTGAGGTGCGGGGCGGTGAACCTATGCCACGTTGGTTCTCACGCTGCAGCTCGCATGGCACTGCTTTCTCAAACCATGTCACAAGGTCGCTGGTTCTTCTGTCTCCGTGAGAAGTGCTTTTCACAGGTTTGTACGGTCATGGAAAACCTGGAAAAGTCCTTGAAAAAAAATTCAATCCCAAAAGGTTTGGAAAAGTCATGGAAATTTGTTATATTCATATGTTCATGAATTTCGTTTACGCAGAGTTTGAAATTATAATATGCTTTTAAAAGAAAGACTCTTAGAATATAAGCAGGCATACGCTCTCATTCTCATTGTTAGTTTAAATACATTCTCACTTTTTCATGTTTACACCGAGATTTCACAAAATGTTTGGTCATGGAAATCCATTGTTCAACATGTGTATGAACCCTGTTTTAATGTCAGTGATGTTTAGAAAGAGATGGACTGAGGTGTGTCACTGAGGCGCTTCAGCACCGTTTGGTTTGGAATCTGAAGCCAAACAATAAATGGTTTTGTTGAAAGGTTCTGCACTGGCCGTGTATTTCTTGTAATGGGCTAAAGTGGCACAAATGACAGTAGTTTGTCCAAAATGTCTTTATTAAGCACATGGAGGTGACATCTGGACCACAATGAAAATAAGTGAGTCTTAGAGTGATAATTTAACAACTTGGAAAAATGACGTAATGCCTGAAAAACCCACCCACTCACTATATTCCCTTCCAATGACTCATTGTGAATCTGAATTAGCAGAATTTTCAAAAGTATCAAAGTGCTGTCCGGCGTTGATAAATGGAACCCAAAAGAGTTCTCGATAAAGACGGTAAACTTGTTTAAGCTCTGCAATAAAACACAACGGCTCAATAAATACGTTCTATTTGAGGAAACAAAACCTGGGGACACAACTGGAAACACGGCAGACAGTCAATCGGTAAAAGGCATTAGAAAACAGTCAAAAGAGTTATTTACAACAGGGACTAAGACAGACTATCTACACACACAGTTCTGCAACTCAAGCTAGAAACTATATACAGTCAGCAGGAGGAAGGAAGCACTTCACTATGCATTTACAAGCATTTCATGAACAGGAGCTAGAAGGACACTGTTTATTAATGTCAACCATTAGAACTGCTCCTTTGAGCATTTGTGACTGATGTGTAAAGAATGAGTGACAAATCAAACGTGAAGTATTTCATTATAATGAGTGTATTAACTATGTTTTGCTGTATTCATTAAAGAATGTACTTAAATCTTCTTCGGCCCATTCCATGAGCGGCTGAGACTGAAAGCTCTGGAAGAAAAGCTAGTAAGTGGACCTTAAGTCCAGAACTCTGTCAAACTGCTGGTTCTGAAATGAAGAATGAACCGTGAAGCTCAGCACGTCTTCATGAGATTAGAACTCATTTCGAAACAATCGGTGGATCTTTATAAAAAGTGAATACATGTTTCATTACACTTCAGATTTGTTACACTGTGTTATTAATGACTAATTCATCATTTAAGGTTATAATGGTTCACAAATATATTAACACTTTAAAAATGTCTTCAACGCTGATCACAACTGTATTACTGTGTGTAATAAACCGTTTATTAAGGGTCCATAGTATGCATGCTAAATATGAGCGTTTAAGTAAAGTGTTATCAAATTGACATGTATGGAATCAAGGCCAGTATAATATTTGCTCGATGAACACAGAGCCTTCAGTCAACAGATGGATCAGCCTCTCTCATAAGGTGAGAAACCAAATATAGAATATCTATATCTATAGCAGCATCGAACATCCATTCTGTGAAGTCTGAGGACGACAAATTCCAACTATATCTACATATATTATGGAACATTTTTAACAATTTGGGTGGCAGGAGTGAAGTTGAGATAGTTGAACAACAATTCTATAAAAAAAAGGCTCTACAAGATGATGTTTTTCCCAAATGATGAAAAGATGTTTAGGCTGATACATGCTTTCATGCATTTTCAGATAATACGTCTGAAAATGCATGAAAGTATGTATCAGTAAAGCACTGGGTCACTACGGTAACAACTTAACACCCAGCAGTCATTCACTGCTGTCTCACCTACAAACAATCAGTTCACTAAAGTCTGCTTCTTCTTGAGCAGAGGACGGAACACGTGTGCAGTGTTGTCAGGAGAACGACAAACACAGCGGAAACAAAAAGGCTATTGGAATGTTGTGCCACAGTGTTGTGTAATAATAATAGCATAAAACGTGTGTGAGGTAAAAGTCATGACTGGGTTGATCTGTGCCTGTGTGGATTTGCTCGTACCATCTAGTGCTGACATCAGGAGCGTCTCTCCGTCCCGGTCCGTGGACTCGCGTTGTCGTCGTTCCCCAACGGGGCTGCCACCAGATACACGTTACACCAGCTTCTTGGCCTCAAAGAAGCTTTTCAGGTGCTTCATCTGCCAAATGCCGGTGATGAGGAGGATGAGTGTCTGAGCGATGGACCACCAGAGCACACGCTGGTTGGTGCTCTCGCTCGTCGTGCGGAACCGCTCCTCGCGATACTGCAGAAGACGCCAAGGAAGTGACAGGAGACGTCATCAGCATCTCACGTCACCTCATTTCACCTCATGTCATTTCACCTCATGTCACCTCATCTCATCTCACCTCACGTCATCTCACCTCATGTCACCTCATGTCACCTCACCTCATGTCACCTCACCTCATCTCACCTCATGTCACCTCACCTCACCTCATCTCACCTCATGTCACCTCACCTCATTTCACGTCACCTCATGTCACCTCATGTCACCTCATCTCATGTCACCTCATCTCATCTCACCTCATCTCATGTCACCTCATCTCACGTCACCTCATTTCATTTCACCTCATGTCACCTCATCTCATCTCACCTCACCTCATCTCACCTCATGTCACCTCACCTCACCTCATCTCACCTCACGTCACCTCATCTCACCTCATGTCACCTCACCTCATTTCACGTCACCTCATGTCACCTCATGTCACGTCACCTCATGTCACCTCATCTCATGTCACCTCATCTCATGTCACCTCATCTCATGTCATCTCACCTCATGTCACCTCATCTCATGTCATCTCACCTCATGTCACCTCGCCTCACCTCCTCTCACCTCACCTCATCTCATGTCACCTCACCTCCTCTCACTTCATCTCACCTCACCTCATGTCACCTCGCCTCACCTCACTTCATGTCACCTCACCTCATCTCATCTCACCTCACGTCATTTCACGTCACCTCACCTCATATCACCTCACCTCATGTCACCTCGCCTCACCTCCTCTCACCTCACCTCATCTCATGTCACCTCACCTCCTCTCACTTCATCTCACCTCACCTCATGTCACCTCACCTCATGTCACCTCGCCTCACCTCACTTCATGTCACCTCACCTCATCTCATCTCACCTCACGTCACCTCACCTCACGTCACCTCACATCATGTCACCTCACCTCATGTCATCTCACCTCATGTCATCTCACCTCATGTCACCTCACCTCATCTCATGTCACCTCATCTCACCTCATGTCACCTCATCTCATCTCGCCTCATGTCACCTCACCTCATGTCACCTCACCTCATGTCACCTCACCTCATTCATCTCACCTCATGTCATCTCACCTCATGTCACCTCACCTCATGTCACCTCATCTCATGTCATCTCACCTCATGTCACCTCACCTCATGTCACCTCACCTCATGTCACCTCACGTCACCTCACCTCATCTCATATCATCTCACCTCATGTCACCTCACGTCACGTCACGTCACCTCATCTCACCTCACCTCCTCTCACCTCACCTCATCTCATGTCACCTCACCTCCTCTCACCTCATCTCATGTCACCTCATGTCACCTCGCCTCACCTCACTTCATGTCACCTCACCTCACCTCATCTCATCTCACCTCACGTCACCTCACATAATGTCACCTCACCTCATGTCATCTCACCTCATGTCATCTCACCTCATGTCACCTCACCTCATCTCATGTCACCTCATCTCACGTCACCTCATCTCACCTCATCTCATCTCGCCTCATGTCACCTCACCTCATCTCACCTCATGTCATCTCACCTCATGTCACCTCATCTCATCTCACCTCATGTCACCTCATCTCATGTCACCTCATCTCATGTCACCTCATCTCACCTCATGTCACCTCATCTCATGTCACCTCACCTCATTTCACGTCACCTCATCTCACCTCATGTCACCTCACCTCATGTCACCTCACCTCATGTCATCTCACCTCATGTCACCTCATCTCATGTCACCTCATCTCATGTCATCTCACCTCATGTCACCTCACCTCATGTCATCTCACCTCATGTCACCTCATCTCATGTCACCTCATCTCATGTCACCTCATCTCATGTCATCTCACCTCATGTCACCTCATCTCATGTCACCTCATCTCATGTCACCTCATCTCATGTCACCTAATCTCATGTCATCTCACCTCATGTCACCTCACCTCATGTCACCTCACCTCACGTCATTTCACGTCACCTCACCTCATATCACCTCACCTCATGTCACCTCGCCTCACCTCCTCTCACCTCACTTCATCTCATGTCACCTCACCTCCTCTCACCTCATCTCACCTCACCTCATGTCACCTCATGTCACCTCGCCTCACCTCACTTCATGTCACCTCACCTCATCTCATCTCACCTCACGTCACCTCACCTCACGTCACCTCATGTCACCTCACCTCATGTCACCTCACCTCATGTCATCTCACCTCATGTCACCTCACCTCATGTCACCTCATCTCATGTCATGTCATCTCACCTCATCTCACCTCACGTCACCTCACCTCATGTCACCTCACCTCATGTCACCTCACCTCATGTCACCTCACGTCACCTCACGTCACCTCATCTCATGTCATCTCACCTCATGTCACCTCACGTCACCTCATCTCACCTCACCTCCTCTCACCTCACCTCATCTCATGTCACCTCACCTCCTCTCACCTCATCTCATGTCACCTCATGTCACCTCGCCTCACCTCACTTCATGTCACCTCACCTCATCTCATCTCACGTCACCTCACCTCATCTCATCTCACGTCACCTCACCTCATCTCACCTCATGTCACCTCACCTCATGTCACCTCATCTCATGTCACCTCATGTCACCTCACCTCATGTCACCTCACCTCATCTCATGTCACCTCACCTCATCTCACCTCATGCCACCTCATCTCATCTCATGCCACCTCATCTCATCTCACCTCACGTCACCTCATCTCACCTCACCTCACGTCATGTCACCTCATATCATGTCACGTCATGTCACGTCATCTCATGTCACCTCATCTCATGTCACCTAACCTCATCTCACGTCACGTCACCTCACACGTTACCGAATCTCATCTCATCTCACCTCATGTCACCTCACCTCACCTCATCTCACGTCACCTCGTCACCAAACCTCATCTCACGTCACGTCACCTCACACGTTACCGAATCTCATCTCATCTCACCTCATGTCACCTCACCTCACCTCATCTCACGTCACCTCGTCACCAAACCTCATCTCACGTCACGTCACCTCACACGTTACCGAGGATGGCTGCCTTTTCCAGATACTCTGAGCTAAATAATCAAGTTCCCAGAGGAAAGTTAAGGGACAGACTCCTAAACCAAAAGACAGTCTTTTATATCTTTACAGTGAAAAAAGTATTTGTCTCATTGTGCTGTTAAATCAGACACGTTCATCTCAAAGGAGGAGAAATTAGATCTTTTCTGCTGAGTCATCATTCAATTCAATTCAGTTTATTTTATATAGCCCAACATCACAAATACAAGTTTGCCTCGGAGGGCTTTACAATCTGTCCACATGACATCCCTATCCCGGGACCTCACATCGGATCAGGAAAAACTCCCCCAATAAAGATAGTAAAAACCCTTTCACAGGGAAGAAACCTGAGGGAGAGCAACAGAGGAGGATCCCTCTCCCCGGATGGACAGAAGCAATAGATGTCATGTGACCAGAATGAATAACGTAACTGAGTTACAGCACATTCAATGAATGTGACAGAAACTATTCATATAATGAGTAGTAGGTATGAGTAGCGTAAGGCTAACGTGTGGTTAGCAGCCCCCTCTTGATGCTACTTCCTCGGTCCTGACTGCACACGCATGCATTCATTTTCATTTGGGTAAGCAAGCATCACATTCATTCAACTCTATTTGATTTGGGTTTAAACTTGGATTTAGGAAACAGAGATTCATTTTAATGTTGCAACAGGATCAATCTGGACTCACATTAAAGCGTGTCTTGTTGAGCTCTGCTTAGAACTAATCCTAAATTAAATGAACCCTCATTGGTGTACTTGTATTTGTTGACTGACCCTCTGGTAGTTCTGCTCCTTCTGGATCTGCTCCACTTGGTCCAGCAGCTGTCGCACTCGCAGCTGCAGCTCTGTGAGTTTGTCCTTAGCGGCAATTTCAGGGTAGTTGTTGGTGTGTTCTCCGACTTGAATATCCAGATGCACTCTCTGCAACATTGAAAAACACATGAATGGAAATCAACAGGAACAGAAACTAGAAAATTTCACAAGAAATTTTGAAAGTGTGGCTACTACTGCCGTAAGACGTCGCAATATATATACATTACCGGTAGTGAGATGTGTTATTGAGGTACATTATATATATATGTATATATATATATATATATATATATATATATATATATATATATATATATATATATATATATATGCCAACATTAGCTATGAGGGCTTGATGGTGTAAATATGAATAGGACAGCACTTTGCTGCAACATATCACGTGATTACATATGAATACCAGCCCCTATTGTCCTTGATCTCTAAAGAATCAATAACTCCTTGACTTAATAATATTTTTTTTTTTTGCATAAATATGATCAAGAGTCTGAGTGCACGCGACAGTATTACCACGTGCACTGCCGTTCGCGCGTATGTGTGGATTGGATATATATATATATATATATATATATATATATATATATATATATATATATATATATATATATATATATATATATATATATGCCAACATTAGCTGTGAGGGCTTGATGGTGTAAATAACGCTGTGGGAGAAGATACGCGCCAAAGTTTTTGTGGGACTATGATTATTATTATTATTAAGCCCGAGCAATACTATGAAGTGCGCTTTGCTGCAGGGGTCTATGACCCTGCAGCTGAAGCCACACTTAATAATAATAAGTTGAATAAAGAAGACAATAACAATAGTTGGACTGCTGAAGCATTCCAACTAATAACTTGAACTAGAAATTGCATTTCCTGCTGAAAATGCGTTGGAATGCAAAAAGCTGAAGCTTAAAGCTTAAATATGTGAAAATATGGCAGAATATAGCTGAAAATAGCTAAATATAGCTGAACATAGCTGAATACAGCTGAATTTAGCTGAAAATAGCTGAAAAGTGTTGAAGCCCAAAAGCGTTGAACTGAACTGCTGAACATCCTTAATGTTTAAATGGAAAAGTTGGAAGCAAAACTGCAACATCTAAATAATCCAAGAGATAAATTAAAAGTAGTAGTTGTATTAGTATAAATAACAGTAGCATGAGTGAAAGCAGTAGTTGTAGTCGCAGAAGTAGTAGTTATAGTATATACTACTGTATAAATAACAGTAGTATGAGTAGAAGTAGTGGTTGTAGTAGTATTTGAAATTACAGTAGTAGTAGTAGTTGAAGAACGGTAGTATGAGTAGTAGTAGTTGAAGTAGTAGTAGTAGTTGAAATAACAGTAGTATGAGTAGAAGTAGTAGTAGTTGAAGTAGTAGTAGTAGCAGTTGAAATAACAGTAGTATGAGTAGAAGTAGAAGTAGTAGAAGTAACAGTAGAAGTAGTAGTTGAAGTAACAGTAGTAGTTGAAGTAGTAGTTGAAATAACAGTAGTAGTAGTAGTAGTATTCATAGTAGTAGCAGTAGAAGTAGTCATATTAATAGCTGTAGTAGTAATTAGTAATAGTTATAGCAGTAGTAGTATTAGTAGCAGGAGTAGCAGTAGTAGTAATAGTCCAAATATTAGCAGCAGTAGTCAAAGTATTAGTCTGCACATTAAGTATTTAATACAAAAATCCTCATTTGAGCTTCATGTTATGATACAGTTAATTCATGGGGCTTTTATTTTGAAAGGGACGACAGACAGACAGACAGACAGACAGACAGGAGGCTTTACAATGCCTTTGACTGAATATCTGCATGAATATCTTTCTGGAGTTGAAATAGCTCCACTGAGGCTCACGTTCACACACACACACACACACGACTAGGGATGGGTATCGTTTGGGTTTTTTTTTTTTTTTCGATACCGGTGCTAAACCGATACTTTTAAAACGATACCGGTGCCTAAACGGTGCCTGAACCGATACTTTTTTATTGCCAAGGCAATTTTTTTCTTCAAATTGAACAATATTATTAACTGTTTTAAGTATACTATAGATATAAATAAATAAGTACATACAAAACACACTTCAAACTACAGCTTCAAACCTTTTAACTTAACGTGGCCTGATGGGACCGTGTGCAACAGAACTCAGACTCTGTTGGATTCTACAAACTGCTGCTTTATGGACTACACGTCATCATTAATATCAACTGGAGAGATTTGTTCCATCAAGCCGAGGACGGACGTTCAAAAGCTCGTGCTCGTGTCTCCAGCGATCTCTGTGTGCGCGCACTGTGTGTGTGAGCGCTGGAAGCCCCGCCCCCTCGAGCCCCGCCCCCTCGAGCCCCGCTCTGCATGCAGGCAGACAGAGAGCAGAGCAGCAGTGTGCTCTGATCCGCTATTTTAATAATCGTTTTTAGCGTGCGGGCACCGCGCTACCTTTTTAGTATCTATATACCGTGCAACTTTACAGAGTAGTGTAAAAAAAAAAAAGTATTTAAATCGGCTCAGGCACCGGAAGGAAGCACCGAAATCTGAGTTGCTTTTCGGTCCAGTAGGTACCGGACGTGTTCTCGGTACCCAACCCTACACACCACAGTGCGCGCGACCGTACACACGCGGACATAGACACACAGTCAGTGAGCATAGCAAACTTCATGCTAGTGATCAAATTCCCTTCCTCTCCACCGACAGCCTGCAGCTGTTTTCTCTGTGTGTGTGTGTGTGTGTGTGTCCCCACAATGATGATGGTGATTAGTTCAAACTGAAAACACCTGTGACATGAATGAGAGACTGAGTTGTTTGATCCCCATAGGTTTCAGTGCATTATTTGTTTCCATAAAAAGCTTTATATCTCAAGAACTTCAAAGGCAAGACACCAAAATAATAATTTTTTCTGAGAGATAAGACTCTTGCGAACGCGTCGATGTTGTTTGTGGGTCTCTAGGCTACACGATGTGTCTCTAGTCGCAATTTATAAATCAGGTACGGTCGTCAGAGAAAGACATTTTTGAGGCAGATTTAACATGGGAGGGAATGGAAGAAGAAGGAGGCCACCTCTCACATATCGTCTGATTTCAACACGTCTGAATCTGTTGGATTCAAATCGACCCAAGTTTACAAAGTAAGACAAGATTTCCTACGTTTTGATGTATAAATTATGCCCAAAGACTTAGTATTGTGGAGGAGATGGCAAAAAGTAAAAATAAAATCTAACTAATCCTCCAGGGGAACTACACTCAAGCTGTGACATCACGCGCTCTAAGCGGCGCAATACACACCCATGTTAAAAGGCAGAAATGGTCGGAAAAAAGCATGAAATGAAAACGCTGACAGTTAAAAAACTATAAAAGATATCAGAAATCTGATTATATAGAATAATAGCTGAAGGTTCTGTCAACATTTTACCAGTTTAAATGGTGTCTTTAGCTGAACGTATGCAGAACCTGTCAGCGTTTGAAGTTGAAGAGGATTTGAGGATTTTCCCCCATCCGCTCCCATTCATTTTAATTTTCATAAAAAGCTTAATAATTTAAAGAGTTTAATAGTTAAAAATATGAAGAGATCATTACAACTAATAAAGAAGAGGATAACATTAGTTGGACTGCTGAAGCATTCCAACTAATTAAGCCCGAGCAATACTATGAAGTGCGCTTTGCTGCAGGGGTCTATGACCCTGCAGCTGAAGCCACACTTAATGAATGGATCTCCACTGGTGTTCCATGAACACCATTTTTGGTATTGCCCCAAGCATTCAGACTTCTCTGGAGATAATGTAATGTTGGGTATTATTATTCGTGTTTGTTTCACTTCCTGTATTTTTGGAGATATGCCAAAAGGTTATTGCAAAGTTATGATAAATGCCTCCTTAAAACCTTTTTGGCTGCAAATACTGGCTTCAGAAGCAGAAATGTCTGTAGATGTGTATCTGTCTGATCAGCTGATGACCCATCCTAGCCCTCGGGTTCGTGGCTGATCCTTGACATTATGGACCGACCCGACCAATTATCTGGAAACCTTTCCATCAGGAGTATTTGGCTACTTGGTTAGTAGATGTGACATAACGGCCTCCACAATAGTATTTGCACTATTACGGTTCTGGGTGTTTCTTTCATTCCATTTAAAACACATTTAACAGGTGTTTATCACTTTGCATGATTAGACCATAGCCCCATACTTTATACTACAACTGTGCTATACTCTGGTTTGCTCTGACATCAACACTGCATTTATTATTACTATTCTTGCATTTTTGCACACATCATAGATCCCATTTTCAGCATTATTATTTGTATTGTTGTTATATATTGTGGTATACATAATTTACATATTTCTATTCAGATTTTTCCATATATATTGTTCTTGTACTGTAAAATAATGCATGTTTTTACATACTTATAATTTATTTGTGATATACATTTCTGTTTTAGAATAGGAGCAACTGTAACAAAACCCAATTACCCCTGTGGATCGACAAAGCATTTCTGATTCTGATGTATTAATAGTGTCCTTGTCGGAGAGAGGGAAGTTCATCCT
Source organism: Taurulus bubalis (assembly GCF_910589615.1). Taxonomy (NCBI): domain Eukaryota; kingdom Metazoa; phylum Chordata; class Actinopteri; order Perciformes; family Cottidae; genus Taurulus; species Taurulus bubalis. Next base: position 27,777,332 of record NC_136599.1, read on the forward strand.
AAAGCTTGTCACTGTATTTAAAACCTAGTATACTAAAAGAAGGCGGCTTTATTCAGTTGTGAGTGTACCCCTTGATCCCTCACTGGTACATTAAGTCAACTGACCTCAGAGCATAGCTGTGCCTACTCAGAAGATCTCATCTCAGCCAGAATAACTGGAAACACCTGTGTTGGGTGCCGGATTATAAAGAAAAAGGCTACTTACTAGCTTACTACCACATCAAAGCAGTGACTATGTTCATACCAGTTGTCCTCCTGCAAACAGAGCCATCTTGGTGGAGTTGGAGTGCAAACAAATCTGATGTTCTCCAGGAGTGTGGGAGGTGAAGGTAAACCGTCCATCTGACCCATATTGACGAGAGAGGATTATCTGGGAGGGTTGTAAAAGATAGTGTTTTAGATTCTGTTTATGTATGTGGGTATGTTTTCTGTCCTTACCTTCGGTTTCCTGTCCTTACCTTTGTCTCTGGATCCTTGATCTCCACATGCATCCCAAGGCCAGGCGTGGCTGGCAGAAAGGAACTAGTCTGTTTGTCCCACAGTTGAGTCCTGTACTTTCCTGTCAGACAGACAAAGCAACATTTAAACATTGAACAAAACATTGAACATTGAAATTAGTGTTTGGTAGATTATTTCTCTGTAACAATGCTTCTTGGCAATAACTTTTATACCGTTGGAAAGCCCGTTTACTTTCTTTAACACGGTGCCCCATTTGTGAGAAACATGCGTTTCTGGGATGAGAGCACAGATGAGTATGTGGGCTGCGCCCATGACAAATGTGCCAAACCTTCTCTGCCCATGCCAAACAGCTGATTCTGCTGTTGCTATTGACTCTTGTTTGGTGGATTGATGATTACAGTCTATCAGTAACCAGGAAAAAACAAGACATATTGGCAATTTTACAATGTATTGATTTAATAAACAGTCAGTAGCCTCAGTATCATGTGAAGAACCATCCACAGCCACAACAGCCTGGCTCCGCCTACTCATGGTCACCAGTCTGGTGAACACTGCTGTGGGACGGTCTTCCACTCCTCAATCAGGATCTGTTTCAAGTCAGCAGCTGGTGGTGTTGGTCACTCTAGTGTGAACGGCACCGCCAAGCTGATCAACCATGTTCAGCTGGTTGAGGTCAGGACTGCTGGAGGCCGTTCCAGTCTCTCCTCCCAGACTCTGCAGGTCTCTGATGAACCCGCTCTGTGGGGGCGAGCGCTCACATCTTGGAGGATGGAGTTCAGTCCCAGACTGGGAGCAATGGGATTGCTGCTGGTTGCAGAAACTCATCTCGATATCTCTGCATTGAGATTGTCTCCAATGAAGCACCTGTGTGGTCCAGAAGCTCAAAACAAGAGTCAATAGCAACAGCTGAATCAGCTGTACAACCCAGTGGTGTCCCTATACCAGGGTTTATCTCATAGTAAACTACACCAAGGAGTTTATCTCATAGTAAACTACACCAAGGAGTTTATCTCATAGTAAACTACACCAAGGTTTATCTCATAGTAAACTATACCAAGGAGTTTATCTCATAGTAAACTACACCAAGGAGTTTATCTCATAGTAAACTATACCAAGGAGTTTATCTCATAGTAAACTATACCAAGGAGTTTATCTCATAGTAAACTACACCAAGGAGTTTATCTCATAGTAAACTATACCAAGGAGTTTATCTCATAGTAAACTACACCAAGGAGTTTATCTCATATAAACTATACCAAGGAGTTTATCTCATAGTAAACTATACCAAGGAGTTTATCTCATAGTAAACTATACCAAGGAGTTTATCTCATAGTAAACTATACCAAGGAGTTTATCTCATAGTAAACTACACCAAGGAGTTTATCTCATAGTAAACTACACCAAGGAGTTTATCTCATATAAACTATACCAAGGAGTTTATCTCATAGTAAACTATACCAAGGAGATTATCTCATAGTAAACTACACCAAGGAGTTTATCTCATAGTAAACTATACCGAGGAGTTTATCTCATAGTAAACTACACCAAGGAGTTTATCTCATATAAACTATACCAAGGAGATTATCTCATAGTAAACTACACCAAAGAGTTTATCTCATAGTAAACTATACCAAGGAGTTTATCTCATATAAACTATACCAAGGAGATTATCTCATAGTAAACTACACCAAGGAGTTTATCTCATAGTAAACTATACCAAGGAGTTTATCTCATATAAACTATACCAAGGAGATTATCTCATAGTAAACTACACCAAAGAGTTTATCTCATAGTAAACTATACCAAGGAGTTTATCTCATATAAACTACACCAAGGAGTACCATCATACAATATTTATCATTCGATAATTGTACTTGATGTACTTGAAATGTGTTTTTATTTTAGTTTTTTTTACTATTGAATGGTATATTTGACACTGAACTTGTTCATCTTTATCTCAGTGATAATTAGTTAATTAATTAGTGTCTAAATTAGCATAAAATATCACTGGTTTGTAAAAACTAGACAGACAACAAAATGTAAATTTTGATCAAAATCTGATTCCCTTCTGCTCAAAATAAAACAAGTAAACAACTCAAAAGTTGACACTGTCAGGTTCGTTCTCCATGCATTGGATTTGGGAGTGACGTGGATATCAAAGCTAGTTTATCCGTCTTTCCTTTACAAGCAGGAAAGTATTTCTCTCTCCTTATTTGAGAAAAGTTCATATTTGTGTTCACTATGACCCTGACATTCTGTCTCTTCTGTTATCATATACTGAATGAATGCAAAACTACAGAGCAAAATCACACTCTTTCTGATTGAACCAATCTATGAACTGTCTGAAACAATGGATATCCGGCGCCCCAAATGGGCCCCAAAAGGGCCCCAAAAAAAATTGCCGGTTCTCTAGGGGCTAAGCCCCCTTTCCTTGAATCTTAGAAACGCCCCTGATACAACCCACATACTCATCTTAGCTGCTCATCCCACAAATGGGGCACCGTGTTAAAGGGGAATGAACAGACTGCTTTCCAACAGTATAAAAGTTACTGCCAATGAGCATTGTTACAATAGAGAAATAATCTACCAAACACTAATTTCCGAACTTTTTGTTTAATGTACATACATATACACACACACACACACACACACACACACACACACACACACACACATATATATATATATATATATATATATATATATATATATATATATATATATATATATATATATATATATATATATATATATATCTCACAATGATGAGATATTATCTCATAAGGACCAGCTCTCAGAAAGCCTGAGAGCTGGTCCTCTCCGCTGGGCATAGAGGAGGATGCAGCCTCACTGCTCTGCTCCAGTGGAGGTATGGAGGCGATGGTTCCCGGTGGGTTCATTACAGAGGCGCAGTAGTTGGACATGTTCCTCTGCAGTACCTCGAGCAGGCTGAGTCCGCTACAGATCTCATTGGGGCAAAATGACATATTTGATTGTGAATGTAAAACATCCACTGTGGTGTGAAAGGGGTCCTCTATCGCTGACTGAGGGGCCACAGCAGCCAGGACCCGGCAGTGAGGACTACACTACGGGTCTGCTGTCTGCTGCCATGTTCGATGCAGCAGCGTTGCTGCAGCCGCTTACCGATCACCATGGTCTCGTCCGGAATCTCTTCAATAAAGCATTTCTTCTCCGTCTCTCCGATGTGGAAGTAGAGCGCGTGGCTCGGGTGAATCCACGCTAACAGGACCAGAACCCCAGCAGCCGGGGCGGAGAGCATCATGGAGCTCCTCGCGCATCAGCACAGGAAGCTGTGAGGCTGCAGCCCGCTGACGTCATCGACCACTGCGGAACAAGGAAGGGGATTTCCAGCCGGGGGTCTGAGCCCTGAGTACTGCCTCTCAGGCAGCACTCCCTTCTTAACTGTAGACCCTCCACACACCCAAAGAGACAGGCAAGTGTATTCTGGCACCGATGATTTGAATGAACGAGCTAAGGACAGTGCGTTCATAGTGTTAAGATAAGGTCACACGTTTAGGCTACTGCTGAACAACTGTGAGAGAGATAAATAGCAAATGAAACTCAAGAAAAGAGTAAGTTGTCAATGGCACTGTTGTATAGGCATAGTTTGTGTCATGAAGGTTTAAAATAAAATGCCACTACATTGAAGAAAGGAAAGCTGTTGTTTGTCGCTTGAACGGAAGTGTTGCCTGAGAGGCCTCGCTCAGGGCACTTAACCCTCTCGTGCTCCTGAGCTAACAACAGTCGCCTCTGCTTTGACAGATAACCTCAACCAGCTCAACCCAACAGATACCCCCCCACACACACACACACACACACACACAGGATAACGCTACAGAACGGGGCCAAATGACTTCCGGAAGACACGCACTTCGTTGATGTGGGTCGTTGTTTGTGTCAACACGCGCCTCGCAGACCGGGCGAGCTCACGAGCTAACGTTCCGGCAAGCTATCGATCTAGCATCGGCCAGCCAGCTAACGGGCTCACGGCACACACCGGACAGCTCACCGGACAGCTCTCTGACACGTTGGCCTGCTCGCCTGTCATTCCGGACGCCAGCAGTGAGAAAGAGGAGCGGGTAAGAGGAGATCCACCTGTACCTGTCACCCGATAGGACCCGTCTTGGTGCGGGGAGGGAACCCACATCGTTGTAGACTGTCACAAACATGGGATACACCTGGGAGTAATGATATGCACGCGGTAATAACACCAGATGAACTACACTTCTGTTCACATGGTGGCTAAAACAATATGTCCAAGGTGTTCCTCGTGGTATTGCGAATGACGTCATGTTTTCCTCCTGTTCGCGTGATACGGCACATGGAGGAGACACCGCGTCCTACCAGCAGGCCACGGCCTCCTCAGGCCTGGACCAGGTCAGGACGCGAGATCAAAGTGAAAGGGAAACCTCAGGTCTGCCATGTGTCAGGACATGACGTCACTGCGGGTTCAGGTCCAACTCTGTTTCCGTCCCGTTCTCGTGACGGTTATGTTCTGGTTAGTGTGCGCAGAGATAACGGACCAGGGTTAGTTTGATGTTCAGCTTCTCAGGAAACGACTGGCTAGGGTTAAGGGTTAAGGGTCAAGGGTTAAGTGAATGCACATCGACCTGAAACACAACACAGGCGTTGTTATTTATGCAATGATCTTCCACAGATAGCAGTTTAATGTGTGTGTGTGTGTGTGTGTGTGTGTGTGTAGGGATGGTGCAGCCCCAACCTGATGGCCCAATGCAGTGGGAGATGTCAGGAGAAGAGAGTGGCGGGACCCTCAGGGTCCCACCAGAGCTGGCGTCCAATGAAGTGGTGACCAGGTTGCTGGGTGACAACCAGCAGCTCAGAGGTAGGATGCTTTCCCATGATTAAATAAGAATTGAATGGTAATTAAAAGAAATATAATATATAATATATAAAAGCAATATATTTACTGGCATATCATTTTACCAAAAGGTGGGTACAGAACATACATGGCAATCCTGGTTCAACTCAAAGTGCTGTATAAATATGCATTTTGTTCTCCCTGTTGTTGACATCGTTTCTCTGGGTGCGACTATCACTCTCCTCCTCTCCTTTTACCTTCATCCTTCGTTCCTCCAGAGGCCTTGCGGCGGAGCAACATAGCCTTACGTCAGCGCTGTGAGGAGATGGAGGGATGGCAGCAGAGGACGAGAGATGAACGGGAGTTTCTCAGCTGTCGCTTCCAGGAGGCCAGGGCCCTGGTGGAGAGACTGGCCCAGGAAAACCAGTCCTTACAGGGCTTGGTGAACGGACCAGCCTCGACCCTCTCCTCCAACCACTGCTGCAGCTCCAGCCAGACTGAAGACCTGCAGGGGCGCCCGGCGAGGAGCAGGCCGCTGGATGGACCACAGGTCAGCTCGCCGAGATTCACACCTCTCCTTCCTCAGTCACACATCGTCAGGGGATTTTACATTTGAACCAATTAGTTTCACTGCAGCATAGCTTCCACTGTTCTATTTCATAATATAACCATGTTGGTATGTGGATGCAGTAGGGCTGCAACTAACGATTATTATTCAAATAATCGTTAGTTGCAGAAAGTACACAAACCGGTTGCTCCTTGAACGTCCCTGAGCTGTTAAAGTAACAATAAAACATACACATGCTTTACAGCTGCCAAATATATAGGCTTTTCTTAAATGAAGTGCACAAAAAGATGTATGTTTTTGTTCAAAGGGACCTGAGCTGTCAGAACAATAAATAATTTATAAAAAATAAAGAAATACAAATCAGAAAACTTAACAGAATTTGTTTGGACGTCAGAACTTGTTCTCTACACTACGCTCACAGACGCACACACGCTCACAGACGCACACACGCTCACAGACGCACACGCTCACAGACGCACACGCTCACAGACGCACACGCTCACAGACGCACACGCTCACAGACGCACACGCTCACAGACGCACACGCTCACAGACGCACACGCGCTCACAGACGCGCACACGCTCACAGACGCGCACACGCTCACAGACGCGCACACGCTCACAGACGCACACGCTCACAGACGCACACACGCTCACAGACGCACACGCTCACAGACGCACACGCTCACAGACGCACACGCTCACAGACGCACACGCTCACAGACGCACACGCTCACAGACGCACACGCGCTCACAGACGCACACGCTCACAGACGCACACGCTCACAGACGCACACGCTCACAGACGCACACGCGCTCACAGACGCGCACACGCTCACAGACGCACACGCTCACAGACGCACACGCTCACAGACGCACGCGCTCACAGACGCACGCGCTCACAGACGCGCACACGCTCACAGACGCGCACACGCTCACAGACGCACACACGCTCACAGACGCACACGCTCACAGACGCACGCGCTCACAGACGCACACGCGCTCACAGACGCACACACGCTCACAGACGCACACACGCTCACAAACGCACAGACGCACACACGCTCACAGACGCACACACGCTCACAGACGCACAGACGCACACACGCTCACAGACGCACACGCTCACAGACGCACACACGCTCACAGACGCACACGCTCACAGACGCACGCGCTCACAGACGCACGCGCTCACAGACGCACACGCGCTCACAGACGCACACGCTCACAGACGCACGCGCTCACAGACGCACACACGCTCACAGACGCACAGACGCACACACACTCACAGACGCACACGCGCTCACAGACGCACGCGCTCACAGACGCACACACACTCACAGACGCACACACGCTCACAGACGCACACGCTCACAGACGCACACGCTCACAGACGCACGCGCTCACAGACGCACACGCGCTCACAGACGCACACACGCTCACAGACGCACACACGCTCACAGACGCACAGACGCACACACGCTCACAGACGCACACACGCTCACAGACGCACACACGCTCACAGACGCACAGACGCACACACGCTCACAGACGCACACACGCTCACAGACGCACACACGCTCACAGACGCACACGCTCACAGACGCACGCGCTCACAGACGCACACGCGCTCACAGACGCACACACGCTCACAGACGCACACACGCTCACAGACGCACAGACGCACACACGCTCACAGACGCACACACGCTCACAGACGCACACACGCTCACAGACGCACGCGCTCACAGACGCACACACGCTCACAGACGCACACACGCTCACAGACGCACACGCTCACAGACGCACAGACGCACACACTCACACACGCTCACAGACGCACACACGCTCACAGACGCACACGCGCTCACAGACGCACACACGCTCACAGACGCACACGCTCACAGACGCACAGACGCACACACTCACACACGCTCACAGACGCACACACGCTCACAGACGCACACGCTCACAGACGCACACACGCTCACAGACGCACACGCTCACAGACGCACAGACGCACACACTCACACACGCTCACAGACGCACACACGCTCACAGACGCACACACGCTCACAGACGCACACACGCTCACAGACGCACACGCTCACAGACGCACAGACTCACAGACGCACACGCTCACAGACGCACACGCTCACAGACGCACACGCTCACAGACGCACACGCTCACAGACGCACAGACTCACAGACGCACACACTCACACTCTCACAGACGCACACACTCACAGACGCACACACTCACAGACGCACACACTCACAGACGCACAGACGCACACACTCACACACGCTCACAGACGCACACACGCTCACAGACGCACACACGCTCACAGACGCACACACGCTCACAGACGCACACGCTCACAGACGCACAGACGCACACACTCACACACGCTCACAGACGCACACACGCTCACAGACGCACACACGCTCACAGACGCACACACGCTCACAGACGCACAGACTCACAGACGCACACGCTCACAGACGCACACGCTCACAGACGCACAGACTCACAGACGCACACACTCACAGACGCACACACTCACAGACGCACACACTCACAGACGCACACACTCACAGACGCACACACTCACAGACGCACAGACTCACACACTCACAGACGCACACACTCACAGACTCACAGACGCACAGACGCACAGACGCACACGCTCACAGACGCACACGCTCACAGACGCACACGCTCACAGACTCACAGACGCACACACTCACAGACTCACAGACGCACAGACGCACACGCTCACAGACGCACACGCTCACAGACGCACACGCTCACAGACGCACACGCTCACAGACGCACACGCTCACAGACGCACACGCTCACAGAGTGAAGGGTTATTGCACAGGCTACTGAACATGTTGCCAGATGGCTTTTCACTCTTCTCCACGCTGGAGCACGTTGATCATCAGGAACAAAAACTGTGTAACCACTCAATGTGTCAACGGATAACTTACAGACTGCCTAAAACAAAGTTATCAATTAGATATCGAACCTCAATTCCAAGCAACAATGACTCTGCATGTCATGAAGCCACATAATACGGGACTTTCTGTACCTCAGAGGCTATATTTACACATTGCTTCTTTTGAAGTATTTTAAAACGAAGAAACGTGGTTTCAATAAGTCGTTATCTAACCCAACAGCGCGGCTCAAACATGGGGATGAATGAATAGTTAGCGAGCTAACGACAACAGTTAGCCTAGCTGCTAAGTTATTGTAGCAAGCATTGACATACGAAAGAATACAACGGGCTGCACCAGAACCTTCTGTCCGCTCTGCGCTGATCCGCGCTCAACTCAACTGTTTATCTCAAATCATCAAACATCTCTGCGACTTATGAGTGGCGTAATAGTCGCGCGACACAACGAATCGATAATGAAATTCGTTGCCAACTCTTTTAATAATCAAATTGATCGATTTTTATCGATTCGTTGTTGCAGCCCTAGTATGCAGATTAATTCACCTCTTTTTCACTGCTTTCTTTTATTGCTCTTGATATTTACATTAGCTGTGTGCTCATATTCCATAGAGGAATGAATTTATATTTAATGATGTTGTTTTTTGCTGTTCCTGTCGGTATTGGAACCCCTCGTTTCAGACACTAGATCAGCGGGAGAAGAAAAGAGTTGAAGAGGCGGATCGACACACACAGACCACGCCGCCTCGCAGCCTGGTGAGACGTGTGGCGCTGCTGGCGCCGTGCTGTGATTTCACTTTCGACGTATTGGTCTGTTTTTCATCTAACTGGTATGTCCGTGTGTCTAGGGAGACGCCAGTGTGCGTAGCTCCTTGAGTAGCGCCCTCCCCTCTCCCTCCACCTCCCTATCAGACGTATGGGGGGAGGTGGGCAGGGAAAATGGCCAGGTGAGCTTCCCAACTTTACCACAATCAAATCCATGACACTTACTCTGGGGCTGCTTCACTGGTTAGAAATCCTGACTTCATATTTGGAAAAATAACATTGAATGACCTGTGAGGTTCTAACTGTAGATACAAAACCTGGCACTAATCACCATGCAGCATTAAAACATATGTTATGATAAACCAGCATGTTATGCGAAACAGTTTTTTTGTTTTGTTTTTTTTACATATAATTCAACAATATAATTCTTGAGATCATCCATGTTTTGTCCTTGTATTTTTGAGCAAGAGCACTGGATTGAATGGTAGCATTAACACACAGCGCCAATGCATCCCTATTTAAAATCCCTCTATGTCTCTGTTTGCGTTCTCTCACATCTTGGTGTAGTGCTACTGTTTGCTTTGTATCAGTCCTCTGGCTCAGGGTGAACGTGTCTGTCTCTGTCCAAGCCCCTGCTGTCATCAATTTCTCCCTGCATCCACGGTTCTCTCGCTTTCATTTCTCTTCGCAGCCTTTGGAAAGTGCAAACGAGTTCCTCCACCTGCTGAAGAGCCAAAAAGAAAAGCTGGAGGAAGGGCTGAGAGAGCTTAAGAGGAAGAATGACGAGCTGGAGAGGGAGAGGGACGAGGGAGAGAAAGAGAGAGAGAGAATGCGGCGCTGCATTGACCAGCTACGGGCCAAACTGGCACAGGTACCACCGGGATGCAAGCACGTTTAAGTTCTGCCTCAGGAACCACTGCAGCAAATACGTTCTACAGATGAGCAGGATAGAATTCATGAGAGGACATCAATAACAACAGACAAACCTGGGGATTGTCCCAGAAAACATCAATCCAGATTATGTTCACTGCTCCACCTGCTGTCAAACAGCCAACAGGAGCTGAAGCCGTTATATCATCTATGATCTCTTCAATGCCACCAGGAGTTGCTGATCTCGTGCTGCGCCAGTCAGTCAGTCAGTTAGTTAGTGTTATAGTTTGACTTGGGTGTTTTAAAGGGTTAGTTCAGATTCACCAAAGTCCCACAATAACACAATCAAACTAACCAATCAAGGCAGCGATAGACCAGCAACTCCTGTGACTATGACCAAGTGGTCCTTTTCACAAGGTTCTTTGTATGTTCAACTATGAGACTAACAATTGTTATTTATTCATACAGCGCTTTTTAAAAGAAAGTAGCAAAGTTCTTGATATGGTTGAATCATTAAAACAGTTCAGGACTGGAATGAGGCAGACGGTCAGAAACAGCACGATGTCTTCATGTACAATAGCGATGATATGGACCAACAACCCGCTGCCTTCCCTCTGATCTCATCCACGTGTATGCATACTTTTACAGGCAAGCAGCGCTACTGAGGAGGTTGTTCAGCACCGCTCTGAGGCACAGCACTCCTCTGACTGGTATGTCACGTTTCCCCTCCCGCTACAAAATACTTTAGTGCAATGTTTGAAACTCTAAATGGACTTTCTGTGTTTAACTAGTGGTCATTGGAAGCTTTTGCACATAACGATAGTGTATAGCTGCAGACAAGAATGAATGGCATAAGGACACTAGCATGCTGTTTTTATTTACTTCCTCCTAATACATTTGAGATGTCTTCCTCCTCCTCCCTCTCTTTCTGTTCCCTTCTCCAGCTCTAGCCTGGCTAAACTCACAGAGCAGCTTCAGGCCACACAGGGCAGGTGAGCCCACAGCTCTGTGTGGCTTTCTTTTTCTCACTGTGTGCATGCCTTCTCTCTACAGTTCGGTCTCTTCACCGCTGTGTGATGTTACTTGTGCCACCTGCCAGTCCCTTGTTTTCAAGCTCAGTTTGTTTCCTGTATGTTTCTTTTGTATCTGTTGTTTACGTCCAAATAAGGCATGCTTTAGTTTTGTTTCACATCATTTTAGATTGTCATGTTGTATTATTTTTATATATATATATATATATATATATATATATATATATATATATATATATATATATATATATATATATATATAATGTATTATTCATTCAGTGATCAAAGCATTTTCATTATCTTCAAAAGTGTCGTTCCTGTCTTTCATTAGATGGTTAAAAGTTGCCTTTTGTTTACTTACTTTTTAACATTCTACTTACAAACCCAACTGGAGTTGGGGTGATTGTGGCGCGGTGGTGAGTAGGTTTGTCCTCCAATCAGAGGATCGGCGGTTCAATCGGTGGTTCGATCCCCGGCTCCGCTAGTCCATGTCGATGTGTCCTTGGGCAATACACCCCAAATTGCTCCCGTAGCTGTGTCTGCAGTGTGTGGATGAGTCAGCTAAATGTAATGTAAAAAATAGTTTCCAAAATATTGTAGAGTGGGATGATTTGAGTGCAGTATTTATTTGGGCCTTTACTGACCAATATTGCAATTCCGATCTAGGTTACAACATTTTTTTTTTTATATTTGAGAGGCCTGTATTTCAATTCATCCATCCATCCACCTAGTCCGGGGTCGGGTCGTGGTGATGCAGGCTTCCCTCTCACCCGCAACATTTTCCAGCTCATTCTGGGGGATCCTGAGGCGTTCAGGCCAGCCGGGAGATATAATCCCTCCATCTTGTTCTGGGTCTTCCCCGGGGTCTCCTACCAGTTGGACGTGCCTGGAAAACCTTCAGTGGGAGGCGTCCAGGAGGCATCCTGACTAGACGCCTAAACCACCTCAGCTGACTCCTTTCAACACAAAGGAGCAGCGACTCGACTCCAAGCTCCCTCCTGATGTCCGAGCTCCTTACCCTATCTCTAAGGCTGAGCCCTACAGAGGAAACTCATATCCCACTAGTACTCATTACCCCACTAGTGGTAACTCTAGTCGGTAATATGGTACTATAAGTTCTCTAGTGGGGTAATATGGTACTATACGTTCTCTAGTGGGTAATATGGTACTATGAGCTCTCTAGTGGGTAATATGGTACTATGAGCTCTCTAGTGGGTAATATGGTACTATGATCACTCTAGTGGGGTAATATGGTACTATGAGCTCTCTAGTGGGGTAATATGGTACTATGAGCTCTCTAGTGGGGTAATATGGTACTATGATCACTCTAGTGGGTAATATGGTACTATGAGCTCTCTAGTGGGGTAATATGGTACTATACGTTCTCTAGTGGGTAATATGGTACTATGAGCTCTCTAGTGGGTAATATGGTACTATGAGCTCTCTAGTGGGTAATATGGTACTATGAGCTCTCTAGTGGGGTAATATGGTACTATACGTTCTCTAGTGGGTAATATGGTACTATGAGCTCTCTAGTGGGTAATATGGTACTATGAGCTCTCTAGTGGGTAATATGGTACTATGATCACTCTAGTGGGGTAATATGGTACTATGAGCTCTCTAGTGGGGTAATATGGTACTATGAGCTCTCTAGTGGGGTAATATGGTACTATGATCACTCTAGTGGGGTAATATGGTACTATGAGCTCTCTAGTGGGGTAATATGGTACTATGAGCTCTCTAGTGGGGTAATATGGTACTATGAACTCTCTAGTGGGGTAATATGGTACTATGAGCTCCTTAAGATATGATGGTGCATCACCAATTAAGGTTTTGTAGGTGAGGAGAAGGATTTTAAATGTGATTCTTCATTTTACACAGAGCCGGTGCAGAGATGCTAATGAATGCCTACATTGTATTAACCCTCACTAGGGACATGGTTGGCTTAATTCTTAATTAATTTCGGTTGTGTTCATGCATATGTATAAATGTTTCCATGGAAATCCATTAAAACCACAATGTTGGGTTCCACGAACATTACAGAATATAATTACAAAATATAAATCAGAGCCCTGGCTTCAAAATGGTATTGTTAACTATTCTCCACCAGATTTAATCATTTTCTCATGTTTGTCATATATATATATATATATATATATATATATATATATATTGGTGTTTACCCCTGTTTAGTTATGGATCTGTTGTGTCTGTAGGTATCGTGAGTTGGAGGAGAAGCTTGATTACCTGCAGAAGAGTTCAGCTCAGCGGGACAGAACTGAAGCTCTGCTCAAACAGAAGGACAAGGACTGTGCCCAGGTATGAACATTACATTTAGCTGACACTTTTATCCAAAGCGACTTCGTGCATTCAACCATTTAAGAAAGCCAAACTACAAAGTGCTATAAGTAAGTGCCATCTAAGTGCTACTAACGTGCTACTTAGATGTAGAGACTTTCTGCTGGAGCCAGGACACAAACAGTCGTGACTGCAGAGCGGAGTGAACGGGCTGGGGTGTGAGGTGTTACCATGTCCTGGGTGTAGACTGACCCAATCTGTTCGTAGCACGGTACGCAAGTACCAATGTTACAGTCGTCAAGGCGCGAGATGACCGAGCTTGTTCCAGAACCTGTGCCGCCTTCTGAGTCAGACCTTCTGAGCATGGACCTACAGGATGTAGTGTAGCATGGACCTACAGGATGTAGTGTAGCATGGCCCTACAGGATGTAGTGTAGCATGGACCTACAGGATGTAGTGTAGCATGGCCCTACAGGATGTAGTGTAGCATGGACCTACAGGATGTAGTGTAGCATGGCCCTACAGGATGTAGTGTAGCATGGACCTACAGGATGTAGTGTAGCATGGCCCTACAGGATGTAGTGTAGCATGGCCCTACAGGATGTAGTGTAGCATGGACCTACAGGATGTAGTGTAGCATGGACCTACAGGATGTAGTGTAGCATGGACCTACAGGATGTAGTGTAGCATGGACCTACAGGATGTAGTGTAGCATGGCCCTACAGGATGTAGTGTAGCATGGACCTACAGGATGTAGTGTAGCATGGCCCTACAGGATGTAGTGTAGCATGGACCTACAGGATGTAGTGTAGCATGGCCCTACAGGATGTAGTGTAGCATGGACCTACAGGATGTAGTGTAGCATGGACCTACAGGAGTGTGTTGTTGCAGTAATGTTGGCAGTCAAGGAGAGTTGACTGTCGAGTGTCACACCGAGATTCCTAGCAGTTGTAAACAGCTTTGGGTTTTATTCCACAATCCAAAATGTTTATTTCTCCCTACCACTAGATGATGGCGCTTTAGCAAGCATCCTTAAATTTGTAACTGCAACCCCGATAACTTAAAGCTTTTCATATTTTTACAGCTGGCCAAGGACTGCGAGGCTCTGAAAGCTCAAGCAACTTCCCTTTTAGGAGAGCTGAACGAGAGACAGAGCTGCCTGGAGAAAAGCGAGCATGAACGCAAAGTGTTGGATGAAAAGTAAGCTGTCATGTCAGCATAGGTGAATATAGAAGGTTCTCTGTGTTCACCTGTAGGTGTGCATGTGTGCTGACGTTGTTTCCTCTCTACTGTCAGGCTGTGCTGTAAGATGAAGGCCCTGCAGGTAGCAGAGCGGGAACTGGAGCAGCAGAGGAAGCAGCATCATGTGGCCATGGACAAGCTGCTGCTGCAGACCCAGAGCATGGAGCAGGCCCTGAAGACAGAGAGACACGTGGTCACAGAGGAGAAGTGGGTCCAACAGACAAATGAGTCAGATCATTATTATGTTCAAGCCTTCAGGGTGTCTGTAACAATGCAACACAGTTATGATGCTCAATTTACGTTCTAGAAATGTGATGTTGAATGCTTCACTGTGGTAATAAATACGTCTTGGTTTAGTTAAATTCTTCAATACTGTTAGCACCACAACATTGGATATTTGATAACAATACTGTATTGAAAAAAGTTGTTTCCTTTTTTACCACTCAGGAAAAAACTGACCCAGTTGCAACATGCCTACACGTGTCTCTTTAGAGACTATGACTCTAAACTGAAGAGTGAGGTAAAAACCCATCCAAACATTTTTGCTATTATTTAGCTTCTGGATTCATGTAGTCCCATCCGTCTGTGTTTCATGTGTGTTTGTCTTCCAGGGAGGAGATCTGTGCAGCCGCCTGGAGGAGGCGGAGCGAGCGTTGGCCCTGAAGCAGGACCTGATTGATAAACTGAAGGAGGAGGTGGAGCAACAGAGAGGCTCGCTGGAGACTGTTCCGGTCCTCACTGCACAGGTACAGTCACACAGCTGCTGAGTACACCTGCAACCCACTCACCTGCTTCGTTGAGACTTCAGTGTGTCGTCACAGACGGTGTAGTTTGGGGCCTTTTTCTGGTTTTACCTGCGACGTTCAGCTGTAAACAGCCACCTATCTGCTAGACGGCTATCACACCGTATGTTTTGGTGGCACCAGTAAATATCGTTTTGAGTGAATTGCGAAAACATTGCAACTAAAAGATATCACCATGGAACTTACACAGGTGACTACTGACATTAGGCCTTAATTTTTTGAATATGTATATGTAAAGGAGGCATTATCTGTGCTCATTTGCATACATACCCAGAACAGAAATGTGAACATTGAAGCCAGGTTCAAACTTCTTTATATATATTTATTTTGATTTTACAACTTTACAAGAGAAAACTTGTAAGCGAAAGATGGAACATGTAGGGGAACCGAGGCCAAGCCTGCCCCTCAGCAGTGGCGTACAACGCCAGTGTTTCCCCTACCGTTATATTAGGGGGGCGGGCGCCCCCCTGAAGAACCCCTCCGCCCCCCTGTAATTTTCTCAATAGCTCCAGATCACAAGTCGTCATTTAAGTTTCTGTTTCCTATAGAACGGGTCTGCACCTTGTTCTGTTATTAAACAAACTAAACGGCCGTATTTTATTGATCTTATCCACACGACAGCTTGTCATTTCTGTCTCTTCTGTCTCTACATGTTAATACTTCTCCTCTGCTCTCTGTATCGCGCACGGCGGAGTTCCGCCACGATGCGCACAGACACGTGCGCACACACACACACACACACACACACACACACACACACAGGTGAGCACTGAACACAGACACAGCAGCGGACAGAGCGTGTCGATAAATATGTCGCGTGAAAAGCAGAGCGCTATATCTGCGTTTTAAACGCTCCCAGGGTGAAGATGCAACAGCAGCTCTCTGAACCCAGAGCAGCTCTCTGAACCCGGAGCAGCTCTCTGAACCCGGAGCAGCTCTCTGAACCCGGAGCAGCTCTCTGAACCCGGAGCAGCTCTCTGAACCCAGAGCAGCTCTCTGAACCCGGAGCAGCTCTCTGAACCCGGAGCGGCTCTCTGAACCCGGAGCGGCTCTCTGAACCCGGAGCGGCTCTCTGAACACAGAGCAGCTCTCTGAACCCAGAGCGGCTCTCTGAACCCGGAGCGGCTCTCTGAACCCGGAGCGGCTCTCTGAACCCGGAGCAGCTCTCTGAACACAGAGCGGCTCTCTGAACACGGAGCGGCTCTCTGAACCCGGAGCGGCTCTCTGAACCCGGAGCAGCTCTCTGAACCCAGAGCAGCTCTCTGAACCCAGAGCAGCTCTCTGAACACAGAGCAGCTCTCTGAACCCAGAGCAGCTCTCTGAACCCGGAGCAGCTCTCTGAACCCGGAGCGGCTCTCTGAACCCAGAGCAGCTCTCTGAACACAGAGCAGCTCTCTGAACCCAGAGCAGCTCTCTGAACCCGGAGCAGCTCTCCTGCTCCAGGTGAAAGAGACAAAGTGCTCGTGTCTTCTACCAACAATGAGCTGCTGGCTTCACATATTACAAAAGTACAAAGTACACAGGCATAAAACTAAGTCGTTAATAAATACATGGACAGATGCCTGTACTTTCGGGTAAATGGTTACATTGCGCCGTTAACAGGTTTCCCATGCGCGACGCAGCGATGTTTGGCTCTTTGCCAGAAGTCTCCGGGAGGTCCTTTCTGCTGCCGTGCGTCTCAAAACAGAAAACAAATCTCAGCTCAACATTGAGCATGAATTCAAATCAAATCTACAACCCTGTTTTATAAAGATGTGTCGAGGAAAGCAGCTCACTGCTCCACTAATACTGATACAACCTGATGCTCACATATCTGCACTCATTCTGTTTTGTTTGGCAAAAAAATTAAATAGCATATTGTTTTCCATAATGAGCTATTTAGTAGTAGCTAAATATTTAGTTATTTTTTGCACAGATATAACTTTATTTTCATTGTTCTAAGTGATTGCAATTTAAAAAAAAATAAAAAATTGGCTGAAGGAACAATCTGATTTACTTGAAAGTGATTGCAATTTTCTTTATTCTGTTATTTATAAAAGCACAGATGGAGTCAAAATGAAGTGATTTACAGAAAAAGTTTGAGAACCACAGCTTTAAGTGTTTGTGTCGGAGTCGGGGGGGGGGGGGGCTGAAGCTGTAAACCTAGGGGAAACACTGAATGCAGTCTATGTAGTATTTCAAATTGTCTTTCTGTATCTGTGCTACAGCTCAGAATGTTAAGTGTGTTATCCATAATTGATGTCCTCTATCTCTATCTATCCCAAAGATTTTTGCTCTTCTTCTGATAGTGTAGGTAATTTAATTTTAGAAAAGAATTTGTCAAGTTCCTCTTCAGTGTTGTTATTATCATTGTTATATCATGCTTTCTAAAATGATACAAAAACAGAGTTGATATTTTTCTTATCGAAATGTGTTTTCCCTCCTGGATCTCTGATTGCTGCTAAGTTGTAATTTTGTTTCTGGTTAAGTAGGCGGGCCAAATATTTACTAGCTTTGTTTTCATATTCATACAGTCGTTGCTTTTGATAGAATAAGGATCAAGATGCTTTCTCATTCAGAATTGAATTTAGTGCCGCCCTGATACTTTGCACTTTAATGAGATTAGTTTTGGTCAGCTAGACTTATGCGTCAGCCGTCTGTAAGGCTTTTTTCCAGTGTGACTTACAGTGCATCCAGAAAGTATTCACAGCGCTTCACTTTTACCTCATTTTGTTATGTTACAGCCTTATTCCAAAATGGTTTAAATTCATTTTTTCCTCAACATTCTACACACAACACACCATAATGAAAAAGGGTTTTGGGAATTTTTTTGCAAATCTATTAAAAATAAATAACGAAAATATAACATGTACATAAATATTCACAGCCTTTGCCATGACAATCAAAAATGTAGCTCAGGTGCATCCTGTTTCCACTGTTCATCCTCGAGATGTTTCTACAACTTGAACTTACCTTGGAGTGTTACAATAGCCAGCATCATTTTATTTATGTGTCCATCCAGGCAAATTGGTGGAGCCAAATGTTATTTAAAAAAAACATATATTATGTGATTTCTCTGTCATCGTCCAAAATAATGTTAAGTGTATGGGTATATTTCCAAGTAAGCCACTGATACGTGCGATGCATTGAGTCGCCAGTGGGCCGGTCTGACAGTAACCCCCGGGTCACGTTTCCCCCCAGTCCGCCCCTGCCTGCAGTGAAGCATGGTGGTGGCAGCATCCTGCTGTTGGGATGTTTTTCAGCGGGAGGAACTGGGAGACTAGTCAGGATCGAGGGAAAGATGAATGCAGCAATGTACAGAGACATCCTCGATGAAAACCTGCTCCAGAGCGCTCTGGACCTCAGACTGGGGCGACGGTTCATCTTCCAACAGGACAACGACCTGAAGCACACAGCCAAGACAACAAAGGAGTGTCTTCGAGAAAACTCGGTGAATGTCCTTCATGGCCCAGCCAGAGCCCTGACTTGAACCCGATTGAATATCTCTGGAGAGATCTGAAAATGGCTGTGCACCGACGCTCCCCATCCAACCTGATGGAATTTGAGAGGTTCTGCAAGAAGAATGGGAGAAACTGCCCAAAAATAGGTTTGCCAAGCTTGTAGCATCACACTCAAGAAGACTTGAGGCTGTAATTGCTATTGAAGCAAAGTATTGAGCAAAGGCTGTGAATACTTATGTATGTGTTGTATTTTTGTTCATTATTTTTAATAGATTTGCAAAAATTTCCCAAAACCCTTTTTCACTTTGTCATTATGGGGTGTTGTGTGTAGAATCTTGAGGAAAAAAATGAATTTAATCCATTTTGGAATAAGGCTGTAAAATTACAAAATGTGGAAAAATTGAAGCGCTGTGAATACTTTCCGGATGCACTATATATGAGATAGTGAATCCTCTAATATAGGCTTTTGCAGATTCTCAGAAAATAAATCTAACTCAGCCTCCATCTTTTTTTAATTTTATTCCTTGTCAGTGAGGAGATATGATGGGAAGCGCCATCTCTGTGTGCTAGAAATAGCTTCACTCAGTCATTTCCAGGTATACTGGGGCATGATCACTGATATGTATAGATTCTATACTGCATGATTTTACTTCATCTGCGGCGGGGCAAAACATTCTCTCACTGATGGGTTTAGGTTCCTCCATACATGTATCAGATTTATGTCGTAACGTGAAGCGCCTGCGCCTGTTCTTCTATTTGTGTCTGCTGGAGACCTGTCTAATTTGTTATCAAGGCAACAATTAAAGTCACCACCTAGGACTGTAAAAGGAGATCTGTGTTCCTCTATTTCTGCTGCTAATGTAGTCCAAAATGACGGGGCTGGCGAATTAGGTGCGTAAATATTAATCAAAGTGACCGGTGTGCCATACGTTGTGCCGTGAACAAGGATGTATCTGCCCTCAGAGTCGCTTCTACATGTACAGAGTACGAATGGGGTAGCTTTCTGTATTAAGATAGCGGCTCCTCTGCTATCGGAGGAAAAGGATGAGTAGTAAGCCTGGCCTACCCAGTCTCGCTTAAGTTTAATGTGCTCCTTATCCACCAAGTGAGTTTCTTGTCAGAAAGCTATTTGTATCTTGTCTTTTTTGAGGAAGCTTAATATTTTCTTCCGCTTAATTGGATGATGGATCCCCTTTACATTAAATGTACAAAGTTTGATGCTATTTATCCCTGACATTTCCTACTTCGTTCTTTGCCACAGAGCGATGCTGTCCTCTTAGAGACCTCCTGGAGGCCCTCTGAAGATGTGTTAACTGACCTTTGCTGACCTAGTTCAGATGGATATTCCTTTCCGGTGGTGTGGTACAGAACATAACATTTACGAACACGGAATGAAAAACACAAACTCAAAAACATGAATTGAAACTTGAACTTATTGAAAGGGCACATGTGATGCCTCCTGCTCACTATCAATTTCCCTGACATCAAAACAAACTAGTAGGATAGAGCAGAGATTCCCAGACTCCCTTTTATAAAGAAGCAGTTTTCAGGTATAGCAATAACCTTGAAGTTTCTTTACATTCTTAATCAAGCTTGATCAATCGGTGCAGTCACAATATATGATGTATAATAACTTTGGGTTCCTTTTCTAAAACAGTAATATACATAAGCAGACCACCTTGTTCCACTGAGTTTCAACATGGAGCGGAAAAAAAGAAAAGAAAGGTGTTGCGCACTTGAACTATGCAGACGCCGGGTGGCTGCATTTGTTGTGTCTGTTAACTTTCTTTGTGGGTTATTTCATCAGCACGACAGCGCGAGTATACAGTATATACTGCCCACTTATTTCCAGATTGCATTGCATTTGTCCATTATATTTAGTCTTTCTTCCTCTCCTCCACATACCTCTGTGCCTCATCCGCGGATCTGAAGTTTCGGACTCCCCTGTCATGTGTAACGCACAGCACGGCTGGATACATCATCTGTGTTGTTAGTGGCCACAGTGCTGAAACCTAGGGTTGTTCTTATTTGTCTCTATTATTGATGTGTAATCAATAGGAGTAGTAGGCTCCTCTGGCATTACGGAGGGCCTTCTTATATGTTCTCAGACTATCCGCCAAACCAACCGGGACTCCTCCAGACCGTTGGAACGCCATATGCCCTCAAGCTTCCTGATGCTTGCTTCAATATGCGGGTCTGAGGGTTGTACCATGGAGCGAGCCTCCTTTGCTTCATGATGCTCTTTCTTAGAGGGTCTATCGAGTCCAGTGTCACTCTCAGTGAGCCGGTAGCACCATCGACGAGCTGATCAATTGAATCCAACAATGAGATAAATGCAGCACTATGGCTGTCATTGCCGACATCCACATGAATATTAAAATTGCCTACAATAATAATCCTATCAGTTTTAAGAGCTTGATAGAAACTCAGAATACAGACCAGGTACCCGGTACACTATAACAAATACAGTCGGCTGTACTGTTTTCCAGGTTGGATGGGAAAGACTAAGAACAAGGCTTTCAAATGAGTTGTAGTTTAATTTAAGTTTAGGACCCATTAACAGACCCGAGTCAAAGATGGCAGCTACTCCACCTCCTCGGCCGGTGCCTCGAGGAATGTGAGTATTAACATGAGGAGTAGATTCATTGAGGCTGACATATTCCTCATGTCTCAGCCAGGTTTCAGTTTCATTTTTGTTTGCAGAACGGAGGTTGAATGAGGAGGTCTGGGGGTGAGCAGTTCTTTTAGGTATTGGGGGGCATGTCCGTGAATGCACTGATGAGTGAGGAGGGAGAGCTTATACTCAATTCTGTGCGGGATGGGGAGCCAGTGTAGTGATTTCAGAACGGGGGTGATGTGGTCGTATTTGCGGACTCTTAGCAGGATCCTGGCAGCGCTGTTTTGAATATGTTGTAGTCTCTGCATGTTCCTGTGAGAGATTCCGGTGAGGAGAGCATTACAGTAATCCAGCCTGGACGATACAAAGGCGTGGACAAGTGTCTCTGCATCTGTCAGGGTGAGTGTTGGACGGAGTTTGGCGATGTTTCTGAGGTGATTGAAAGCTGTCTTGCAGAGGTGTTTGATGTGGGTGTCAAAAGTGAGATTGGGGTCCATTTTAACTCCAAGGTTGGTGACAGATGTGGAGAGAGGGACGTTTTGATCCGAGAAGGTGATACAGGTGATGGTGGAAGAGTGGAGCTGATGTGGTGTGCCAACTAGGATGGCTTCTGTTTTTGAACTGTTTAGCTGAAGAAAATTGAGTTTCATCCACGTCTCTATGTCCTCCAGGCAGGTGGTGAGTGTGGACATAGAGTAGGAATCAGAAGAAGTGGGGGTTGTCCTCATATAGAGCTGTGTGTCATCAGCATAGCAGTGATAGGATACCCCATGCCTGCTGATTATATTACCCAGGGGAAGCAGATAGAGGTTGAAGAGAGTGGGGCCCAGCACTGAGCCCTGGGGCACACCACAGGTGAAGTTGTGGGTGTATGATTTTGCTTTTCCCAGGGTAACGTATTCCGTTCTGTCGGATAGATATGAGGTGAACCAGTTATGTATTTTATCAGAGAGTCCAATAGTGTATTTCAGACAATGAAGGAGGATGTTGTGGTCAATTGTATCAAAAGCAGCTGTTAGGTCAAGGAGGATGAGTAGAGATGGGGAACCTGTATCTGCTGCCATCATGAGGTCATTTGTGACCCTGACCAAGGCTGTTTCAGTGCTATGGCCAGGGCGGAAACCAGACTGAAACTTCTCAAAAAGGTTATTGTCTTTGAGGTGATCGTGAAGTTGTGCTGCAACTGCCTTTTCCAGAACTTTGGACAGAAATGGAAGATTTGAAATGGGCCTGTAGTTGGAGAAAACTTCTGGATCCAGGGTGGGTTTTTTCAGTAGTGGTCTGATGACAGCAGTTTTTAACGCAGATGGAATATGGCCGGCCAGGAGGGAGTGGTTTATGATCATGGTGATTAGTGGAGAGATGGCAGAGGTGATTGTTTTTAACAGAGCTGATGGGAAAGGATCCAGAGCACAGGTGGTTGGCTTTGTGTTTTTGATCATATCCTCCACTTCCTCCTGTGTGACATTTGAGAAGGAGCAAAGAGGCTGCACAAACTCAGATAGTGGGTCGGTGGTTGTAAGAGGCAGGACAGCAGTGGCGGAGAGGTGTGAGCGGATGTTTTCAACTTTTTGTCGGAAAAAAGTGATGTGCATATTGCACCTATCCTCAGTGGCCTCAGGATGGACAAGTGAAAGTGGTTTGAGAAGATGATTTACAGTAGAGAAAAGTTGTTTAGAGTTACCAGGGCTGTTGTTGATAATGGTGGAATAAAACTTGGACTGTGCATCTCTCAGAGCTTCTGCATAGGCCTTCCTGTGTTCTCTATATGCCTGTTTGTGAACAGTCAGTCCAGAAGCCTTGAGCCGCCGCTCGATGACAATAACAAGATAATGAGAAAACAACCTTTCAAACTATTGTATTTGACAGACAACCGTGGATCCCATCGCAAAAATAACGCAATCATGAGAAGCACAAGACTTCTGAGAACGTTTCCGTCTACTTAAATATTTGTAAGCATTTAGAAATGAGAGCGTAACTTCAGTTTATAAAGTGCTCACGTTTCCGTCATGAGAGAAAATTATGGTCCGATTTAACATGGAGGTTGATGGAGCAGTTGGCCGGTCTTCATGTCGCTTTCAGGCTTGCTGACAAAACAGTATACATTTGTTGGATTCCACGACGCATGTGTACCACAAGCACAATATTTCCGACGTTTTCATATATAAATTATGCCTCAAAAGTCAATATTGTGGAGTGAATAGAAAAATACAAATACAGGGGTTAGTATAAAGCTCCTCCGTGCTCTAGCGATGAGATCACAGCTCTAACCTGCCCCATACACACCCATTGTAAACTCTGAAATGGTTCCCACATTTTCCTAAACTTGAACAATAATTACATAAAAACTATCAAAAAATGCCCAATTAGGCAAATAAACTTCAGACTTTTGTCAACGTTTTAAACTTCAAATAATTTCTCTACCTTAAATTATGGCGAGTCACTGTGGGTACAAAGATGAGTGTTTTTTTGCCCTCTTCACGGCGAAACCCCATTCAAGTCATTGGGACAATTTCTCTGCGTTTTTTCGGGAAAACGGCAGGTCGAATCTCTAGAAAGGTCATAGCACACGATTCCCGATCAGGCCGCACGTTTTGATGTATTTTGACGCATGTGCTGGCAACGCTGCGGGAGGAGATACGCGCCAAGGTTTTTGTGGGACTATGATTAATATTATTATTATTATTAAGCCCGCAGGAGAACATGAAGTGCGCTTGCTGCAGGGGTTTATGACCCCTTGCAGCTGAGCCACACTTAATGACCAAAAATGTACAGAATTGTATTGTGGGTTCATGCAGTTATGCAAGGTACGCCAATATTGTAAATAGAAAGTATACTCTGTATATTTATACATTCATAATGCTATATATATATATATGTGTGTGTGTGTGTGTGTGTGTATGTATGTATGTGTGTATATATATATATATATATATATATATATATATATATATATATATATATATATATATATAATCTATCTCTCGGATCACAACTTACATAACACCTTTCAAAACAGAGTTTACAAAGTTCTCCACAGAAGCAAAGCACAGACGAAGCCAAAACAAGAAGAGCACAAAATGCAGAAAGCAGAACGTCAATACAGACAAGCATAAAGAAAACATTGAGATTTAGAGAAAGTGAATTATACACTTGAAGTAAACACTTGGAAACCTGTCCGATGAGTCACGCCCACATTTTAACGCGCTTATAAAGCACAGGTACATTGAACTGGAACTAAATCTCTGTGTCTCCCGCCCTCTCTTGCTGTCTTTGTGTTCGCTCAGGCTGAGATCTACAAGGCAGATTTCCTAGCAGAGCGAGAAGCCAGAGAGAAGCTGAACCAGAAGAAGGAGGAGCTGCAGGATCAGCTGACTCAGGCCGTGGCTGAGATTGACAGGCTCAAACAGGCAGCTACATCAAAGTAAAAGAAAAACGAAACAAAGTTATCTGCAAAAAGCGCAAAGCAGGTTCTTTGCATTGTGCTAATTATTTGCATCGTGAATGTGAGCATGTGGATGTTTATGCAAAGGTCAGCCAGCTGATAGCTCCGCCTTTGTTGATGTCATTTCTGATGTGTGCTGAATTCCTCCCATACCTTCCAATCAGCATTTCGAGGTGACTTTAGCTTTACTGCGGCTATCATCTAAGACTGTTGGCACATCCTCAGACTGACCCTTCATATCTGAAGTCAGAGTTGTAGCTAGAACATTCTTCTGCATATGAAGAAATATTGATATTTCTGGACATTCTTTAAAGTGTGATGACACATGCCAGTTGTATTGTCCACCACTGTTTCAGGGAACGTATGGAGAAAATGAAGCTGAGACATTTGGAAGACTTCCCGACACGGGCTCCACACATTCCCCCTCCGCAAGGTACATGACCACCAGCACATCCAAATAACACGCACATACATGTCAAGTCTTTGTATATTTGTTTGTGTGTTTTATTCAGACAATCATTACAATACAAGAAGTAAAGCCACAATTTTATATACAAAAACAGAAAGACTGAAAAGGTATAGGTAGAAGCATAATGCTTATATATTCCTATCCTAAATTATTATCAATTAAATCAGATAATTAATTTGATATAAAGGAAAAAAAGAAAAAGAAATGAATAACTTAACCCTGGTGTTGATCTTTATGAGGTTATTTTCTATAACTCTACTTTTACTTTTGATTTAATGGCCGCGGGTAAGACACGATCATGGATGTGGCAACGAAGATTGCCTATTCGAGCGAGAGCTCTTCAAAGACGGCTGTTCCGTGCGCATCTGGAGAAGTCTGACTGCAGTAACCCTCAAAAGTTGTTTTATAAACAATCCTTTTGAAAAACAGAAATGAGTTGACCATTCTTACGTTCATGTTAGCGTTGTTACATAACTGAATTCCTACAATAGAAATACATCTTCTTTTAACCCTTTTTTAGCTTTTTGTACATTCTTACAAACATCTCTCAAATCATATTTACACTCATGTATTGAAAACAACCTGTGTACACAGTATTTGTACACAGTATGTGTACACAGTCTGGCAGTGACTTTGCTTTAGCTCTGCACATTGTCTGCATTATTTTACAATATACCAATCATTAAAGTTCATAACATGCGATCTGACAAACAATGGATTTGTGTGCTCATAGCTCATCTTTCATGCATGCATTGTAATATGTCAGGAAATCCTTTTCAAGCAAATGTTTCCAACATGTTTTGTTAATAGATTATTTAGTTAAACATGATTGTACTGATGATTGTGAGCTCTACTTTCACTACTGCAAAAAACTAAGATGAGGACTCGCGGGTGGACACGTGAACATTTTGAAGTATAACTGCATTGTATCTTAATTGATATAAGCTGACTACAAATGACAGCCATATTTGTAGTTTTGACAACCAAAAGGTGATGCCCACAAGTTGGTGTTGAGCCCCAATCCTTTTGTTTGGGTGAATTCTTTATTGAATACATTTACTGATTTGAAAAAACTGATTCAGCTTATTAATTGAGTTTTTCTGTTTTTTTGTGGCCTTCTTTTTTTTAGTTTGGGGGAAAAATAGTTTTTTTGTATACAGATATTTGTATTAATTATCCCAAAAGTGTGTTGTAATTTATTTATTTTAATACATACAGGTAAATTGATGTACTGGTACTTCTCACCACTGAGTCTTGTGAACTGGCTGTTATGCAGCTTATCAACAAAACCCATGCTTATTCAAGAAAATGTCTCTTTCTGGTTGACTGTCGACAAAAAAAGGGAAATGGAATTATTCAATGGATTCCTCAAGGTGTTTATTTCTGGTAGGAAATTTTTTTAACATGCTTTCTTTCCCCACTGCAGCTTTCAACACGGTGCCCCCTGCCCCCTCGTTCAGAAACCAGGGGTTGGTACCAGTCGGGGATCAAGGGGCAGCCGGAGCGGAGGAGCTGCCAGATTTATGTTGTCCTAAGTGCCACTACCAGGCTCCCGATATGGACACGCTGCAGATACACGTCATGGACTGTATACAGTAACAAGAGCATAGTTCAGCACGCCAACGTACACACACACACATATATATATATATATATATATACATACATACTGTAGCTCTTACCATTTTAAAAATCACATATGTTGGAATGAAGACGAGCAACAATCAGATGTGAATATGAACAGAGAAAAGAATGACAGATAATCAGCATCAGATGTGCTCCGTGGATTCTAAATCTGCTGTAGCTTTTCCGTTTCTGCACCCGTCCTTTTTTCGTCATGCTTATTCCTTTGTATCCCCCCATGCCATGCCTGTTACATGGCACATTGATCTACATGTCCATCCGTATGTGTTTATGATCCCTGATGTATCGTTCCAACTTCATACTGTGGAATAAGTGTGTTTGAACGCATCATCCGTGTTATACACATTAATAATCCTTGGGCATAAGGTGAAATAAGTGACCATTCAGAACGGTCATTTCCCCTCCAGATGAGAGAACACATGACAATGTGAATAACCTAGTGAGCTTTAGATAATATAGAATATTCAAATATGTTTTGGTCATACATGTTGCTGTCTACATTGCCTCAAAACATGTATTATTATGTATTTGAGATGGATTTACTCTTACTGAAAAAAAGTAGACATTCTCTGTGTTCTGTACCTGTCTAGACCACCTCTTTATCTCTGATCCAGACCTGACCTTTGACCCAACATGGCTCTGTTTGTGCCCCTTGTTCTGTCTTATCTTTACCTGTGCCACTTAGCTATTTATCTAGCACAATGAGGGGCTTTTCAACTTTGTGTGAATATTGTCAGTAATTATAGATAATTTGGTGCAAACAATCTTGTTTCAAAACTGGTGAAGATTTACGAAATAAAATAATAAGGAATCAGTTTTGTCGTGGACACAATGTGCCAAATACCCGGTGGTCCAAGAAGGGGGACAAGGTCCTGCTTTAATCAGGTTCTCAAGGGCCCCACTGGATCCAGGTTCTCAAGGGCCCCACTGGATCCAGGTTCTCAAGGGACCCACTGGATCCAGGTTCTCAAGGGCCCCACTGGATCCAGGTTCTCAAGGGACCCACTGGATCCAGGTTCTCAAGGGCCCCACTGGATCTCAAGGCCCCCACTGGATCCAATGTGTGCACAGATTGGTTCAGATCCACAAAGAAGACGTGAGGACAGGCTCGCTTCGCCTCTGGCTGGCTGTCATGTAACGTTACAGCAAGTTGGACAATAACTGTGGTTTTAGAGACGCCCTCTACATGCTGCAGTTAAGTCTCTCGGGGTCTGAAAGGCAATCAAGCGGTTGGGCTGCTCCCTCTGGGCGTTTAGACGATTTGGTGAAAATCATAATTGTTCTATAGAAACTAATTATATAAACTTCACCTCAACGGCAATTTTGTATATAGTTCTCAAGTGAATATTCCAGAACACCGTATAAATGTCAAAGGTATAATGTACTGTGAGCGAGGGCAGGGCCGACGTAATGTTAACGACCGTTAATAGTCGTTAACAGCGAGACACAGAAAGGCACCGGAAATGATCACGGCCGCCTTCAAAGTAAGACGTTTACGCCGATATCTCATGACGACTGTGCCGTCACTATGGCTTTAAATAGCCCTCTCCTAATGTAGTAAGTCAGCTCCACAGTAAAATGAATTATATGGTATACATGTGCCGTATAGGATCCATGAGACCTACATGTAAGCACTCTATTGATCCTACATTGTGAAGGTTCTGACAGGAAGTCGCATTGGTCCGATTTAAAGTGACACTCGTCTCTTGATTCAACCAGAGCTCGCGGACACACGCTCATTCATCCTCGCGTCTTTAGTTGCCGGTGTACGCGGCTGGCGTTGTGTGTTTGAAGAGGTCTTTAGCCAGCATGTCAGGCTCAACTTCCCCGCCTCCCTCGGCAGAGGCTGTGGCAACCGAGGGGTGTTTCCCCCCCGGATACAAGCCTTTCAAACCCGAGGAACACGGCCTGGAGCGCGGGTTCCGTCTCACAGCCTTCTCGGACCTGAAAGGATGAGGCTGCAAGGTCCCGCAGGAGGCTCTGCTCAAACTCCTGGCGGGACTGGAGGCGGACCGGGCCGACGGGACGGGGAAGGCCGGAGACCAAGCATCAGAGTTCGGCCAACAATTGCCTCGCCTCGGTAAGATACACATTCTGAATTAGCAGAGCTAGCTTTCATACCAGGAACCCTGGTGGTTACCGTCCGTAATGTAGCCTAACTGTTGCTAACCGAGTTAGCGCGTGTTCGGTCATATGACAGATGGCAGCTATTGGCTTTCACAGTCTGTTAGCATATAACTTAAATACAGTCGTGAGATTTTAACGAGCTACACCGTAAACCATGAAATAGTAATCTAGCTAGCAATCGAGCTGAGAGGACACAAGTTCCGCGAGTTGTCAAATAAGCAGAAGATGAGTCAGCAGAAAGACGTTGAGTGCAAAGGTCCACATTGACGTGTGTGTGTGTGTGTGTGTGTGTGTGTGTGTGTGTGTGTGTGTGTGTGTGTGTGTGTACACACACGAAAACTCCAATTTCATATACAGTCATGTAAACTAAAGAATACTACCTTCAGTATTCTCACGCTGAACAAACATCATAACTCATTACTAACAATGATAGTTGGCATTTCATTGCCCACCCTTGTTTCCAGGTGTGGGGATGGACTGCTGTGTGATTCCACTGAGGCATGGAGGGCTCTCATTGGTCCAGACCACGGACTTCTTCTACCCTCTGGTGGAGGATCCCTACATGATGGTGAGTTTCTGCTGTGTTCTCCTCATGTGTCACCCCATCCAGGAAGTAGATCTGTCCAAGCACTGTGGCACCCTAACCAGGAACTAGATCTGTCCAAGCACTGTGGCACCCTAACCAGGAACTAGATCTGTCCAAGCACTGTGGCACCCTAACCAGGAACTAGATCTGTCCAAGCACACTTGTATTTGTGGGGACATACTCTGCGTCCACAAAATTGTTGCAGCTTTACTATTTTGTGTTTTTCTTTATGGCCTTCCCCCCCTCGCCCTAAAAGCACTGCACTCTTTGGCAATGTCTGTTGAATATGTACAGTATAGCGCCAGTAAACTGCTGCACAATGTGCACCGCATTTGTGCGTAAATCATCTGCACTTTGAGTTTGCTTTACCGTTAGCAATATGTATTTTAATGTTTTCATGCCTCTGCGCGTTGCCCCGCCGTGGCTGAAGGCACGATGTTCAGGCTTGTCTGTATGTCCCGTTCTCGTGAACGCAATATCGCAGCAACACCGGAAGGGATATTTTTAAATGTAGCACTGCTGGACTCGAGGATGAACTGATTAGAATTTGAAGGTTAAAGGTCATGTTCACTGTGACCCACCCCCCAGTGGTATCTTATGAACACCTTGCCTGTTTTGACTGGTTTTCTGCACTCCGTCTGTCTCAGGGCAGGATAGCGTGCGCTAACGTCCTCAGTGATCTCTACGCCATGGGCATCACGGAGTGTGACAACATGCTGATGCTACTGAGTGTCAGCCAGAAGATGAACGACAAGGTAGCGTTGTGTGTTCCTGGGTGGACACCAAGGTGTTGACTTTGCTTTTATTCATTGATTTTGTGTCTACTCTACTCGTTTGTACACTTTTCAATGAGTGCATTATATAATTGGAAGGGACTTTTGACTTGTGGATTCTACACATGTATGTGTTGGTTTCTTTAAGGTTAACAGGGTGTCCTAGCATGATTCATGACCGTCTGTGTGTGCATGTATGACACAGGACCGTGAGCGGGTGATGCCGCTGATGATCCAAGGGTTTCGTGATGCAGCAGAGGAGGGCGGGACTTCTGTGACCGGTGGCCAGACCGTGATCAATCCCTGGATCATCGTGGGAGGAGTAGCATCTGTCGTCTGCCAGCCTAATGAGTTCATCATGTGAGTCAGACAAACGGTTTGGACTGTTGGAAATATAATTCATTTTGAATATGTCACTTTGGGCCCCTTAGAAATTATACTCACTATTTGTTGATTATTCTATAATTACATTTTTGTTAGTTGCAGCCCTAAAATACACCACCCAACAACATAAACCCAGGGGGCTAGGGTTCATTATCAGAAGCTGGTCAATCACAATAAAGCATTTTGGGTCGATCTTTCTGTTTGCAGGTTGTCTGTCAATACAACACTAATCATTTTCATTGTTTGAAGGAAGCCTGTTTTTACAACTAGCATGTCATTGATCATTCCTGTGAAAACCTTTGAAAACTATGACTGTCAAGGTCATTGTGGGGTAAAAACGCAGCTTGCCGTGTATTATTCCAGCAGTGGATGATCAAATTATACTTTGTAACTGGATTCAGCAAAAAGGAAATTCTTGTGATTTTTTTTGCCCAGAATCAACACATTATCATAAGATTTTTTCATTTACTTGAATCTGAAGGAATACATTCCAGGGTTCTTACGGTCATGGAAAACCTGGAAGTCATGGAATTTTAAAATGGTTATTTCCAGGCCTGGAAAAGTCCTTGAAAAAAAAAATCTATATAAATGTTTATTCTTTGAGTCAAACTATTGTCTCATTCATTTGTGTCATTTAAGGCAGTGATTTTCAACCACTGTGCCGTGAGAGATCGTCAGGTGTGCTGTGGGAAAATGTGACATTAATAATCATTACCTACATATATGCTGTATTATGCTACAATGTGACATTAATAATCATTACCTACATATATGCTGTATTATGCTACAATGTGACATTAATAATCATTACCTACATATATGCTGTATTATGCTACAATGTGACATTAATAATCATTACCTACATATATGCTGTATTATGCTACAATGTGACATTTTGTAACTTTTTTTGGTTGTTGGTGTGCCGTGGGATTTTTTTTTTTTATTGTAGAAAATGTGCCGCGGCTCAAAAGGTTGAAAAACACTGATTTAAGGTTTACTGTATGCTTTGGAATTCTCATTGTTTGTTTAAATACTACATTTTCTAATTTTTTCATGTTTACACTGAGATTTCACAATGTTTGGTCATGGACATTTGGTGAAAAGTCATGGAAATCCATTGGTCTAAATGTGTATGAACTCTGATATTCAGAACAAATATTTTAGTATATTATAGAATCCCCCTCTCACCCTGCATTTCCATTCTGTGTGTCTACTATCACGCTGTAATGGTGGCAAAATGCCCAAAAAACATCTCAAAGAAAAGCTCTTACTGCACCTCTTTATTAATCGGGGCTCAAAGTTCATGTGCAATGTTCTCCATCTGGTTCCTCAGGCCGGATGGGGCTGTACCGGGGGACGTCCTGGTTCTAACCAAGCCTCTGGGGACGCAGGTGGCTGTGAACGCTCACCAGTGGCTGGATCAGGTCAGCCACGACTCCACTCGCAAGAACTGTACTGTGCTCTATTGTTTCTACTTTTAGTTGGGTTGTCATTATATTGACGTCTTTCTTTGCTCACTCCTCGCCTTCGGTCTCTGTTTTTACATCTCACCAGACCGAAAGGTGGAACAAGATCAAGTTAGTCGTCACAAAAGAGGAAGTCAAAGAGGCCTATCAGGAAGCCATGTTCTCCATGGCAACGCTTAACCGCACAGGTACACTACACCTGGTCACGGATATGCATTGACTCTTTCAGTAACAGCTGAGGGATGCTTTAACGGCTGGTCCTATGTGGATCTGCATTAATGTCTTAATGTCTGCATTAATGTCTCCAGCGGCAGGCCTAATGCACAAGTTCCAGGCTCACGCCGCAACAGACGTGACTGGGTTTGGGTTGTTGGGACACGCAAACAACCTGGCAGCACAGCAACGCAACGAGGTGGCCTTCGTGATCCACAACCTACCAATCATAGCCAAGATGGCTGCCATCAGTAAAGCCTGTGGAAACCTGTTCAACCTAATTCAGGGCACGTCAGCGGAGACGTCTGGTATGAACACTGTGTGTGTGTGTGTGTGTGTGTGTGTGTGTGTGTGTGTTAACGCAGCAATTCATTAACGCCGACAATTATTTTATCATTTTTTTGCATCGGGAGGGGCTTAACGTTACACAGCATTGATGCAGCCACCAGCGTCCTTAGAATCCAAGGAATGACGGCGCGTATGAAGTTGTATGAAACGGTGTTACAACGAGCAGCAGCTGTTGCTCTCACTGAGACTACTGGACATCCTGTAACCACAGTTATCTCAGAGTTACAGTTCGTAGTGTACCCCTCCGACAGATGGTATTTAAAGACCGTAGCTTTAGCCGTTAAACGGCGCACTATGCGTTTTCCGTTTTAACTCAGTTTTTCGCCTTCAAAATAAAAGCACCTTATCTCAAAACAGGAAACCAGATACATTTTGCTTACTGCAGACAAAAAACATGCAACAAAAACAACAAAATTGACTGACAAACCGTTTCTATCTTTATAATACACACGTACATTGATTTACTTACACAGTTCATTATATTGATGAACTGTGGGTGCTGCTTCACAAGCTTTGACTGTTTCTGAATTATTTATTTTTTTGCATTGGGAGGGGCTTAATGCTGCCACACACAGGTGCTGCACTTTAAATCTCTCCCAGATGGCGTAGTTCAGACCTGGGCATCTTACGGCTCTCCCAGTCCGGCCCGCGTGAGGCCAATCAAAAAAGAAAGAAAGAAAGAAAGAAAGAAAGAAAGAAATAGATTGAAAAGGAATCCTCCTCGCCAGGATATTCCTCGAGTCTTCAAGAATTGACAGAACAGGTTATATTACAGTTAAGGTTATTTAGCAATTACACACATACATGAAATGCATACCTACAAGGCCTTGGACTCAGCTCCCCTGATGGTCTGCTCTGCATACAGTCTGCACACCCCCAGAATGAGAGTGGGCCTCCTTCTCCAAGAACAATGCATATGTATCCCATTTCTGTGAGACTCCCCCTTATCTGACTTTTATATTTGTCTCAGTCTTAGTAGTGAAAAAGGGAGCTGAGTCCGTCTGTAATTCAGACATCTAAAGGTCACAAGGGTGAGCCACACTGAGCACAAAGGCGGAACCTCCCACACACGACAGGAGCCAGACAACCGTCCCTGTGCCAGACCGATAACGGCCAAAAGCAAGCTTTATGTGTTAATATGCGGTAGCAAGGCATATGAGGCCACAGCGGCCTCTTTCTCTGTCCTTCACATCTCCACCTCATCCAACCAGACTTCAGTGCTCTTGTTCAAGACAACACAGACTGGACTTTTCTCACTGAGTAAGAACTACTGAACTGAACAAGATCAAAATCACTGATTGCTTTTGTATAAAGTTAATCAATTAACTGATCTTTAACATACATCTTTAAGGTAAGCAACAAACTGAATATGACAAAAGGAGTGGCTTGTCCCTCACAGGGACCCTTACTACTGAACATGACAAAAGAAGGAGGGGCTTGTCCCTCACAGGGACCCTTACTACTGAACATGACAAAAGAAGGAGGGGCTTGTCCCTCACAGGGACCCTTACTACTGAACATGACAAAAGAAGGAGGGGCTTGTCCCTCACAGGGACCCTTACTACTGAACATGACAAAAGAAGGAGGGGCTTGTCCCTCACAGGGACCCTTACTACTGAACAGACTGTTTATGTTGTTCCCTGATAAAAGACAAATGTTTCTTCTTCAGCATGATATTAAGCTGTTTTACATTAGAATAAAATAGTCTATAACATCTGAAAATAAATACAATATTTAATTGAATGGCCAGTCATATAGAAGCATTAAAAAAAATAAAATACATCTTTTTTCTTCCCTATCATATTTTAGATTTATATACTGTTGTTAACTTGCTGTGCTTGTTATATTGTTCTGATAACATTACTTTAAAATAAAAGGTGTGTGTGTGTGTGTGTGTGTGTGTGTGTGTGTGTGTGTGTGTGTGTGTGTGTGTGTGTGTGTGTGTGTTGACCTGAAATCCTTCCTCCTCTCTTTCCCTGCAGGCGGGCTGCTGGTGTGTCTCCCCAGAGAGCAGGCTGCCAAGTTTTGCTCTGAGATGAAGAGCCAGAGCTCAGCAGCTGGAGGTCAGGGGGCGACCGGTGGAGCGTGGATAATCGGGATTGTAGAGAAAGGCGACCGCCGCGCTCGCATTATTGACAAGCCCCGCATTATCGAGGTTCCACCACGAGGAAGCCAGGCAGCCAATCAGGACAACAGCGCCGCTCCCAGCCCCAATCTGTCATAGACTGTGTGTGTGTGTGTGTGTGTGTGTGTGTTGATATTGCTGTCATTCTCATCCCATCAAAATGCTGATGGCACACAGACCAAAATCAGTGTCATCTTTTCCAGCGGGAGAGGGAATAGACAGCATACACTATTATTTAGCCCTCTTTGGAAAGAGCCTGGCCTTCCTTTCACCATTTTGGAATTAAATGTAAATTCAGGGTAGTGTGCCACGTTATATTTAGTTCTGCCTTTCCATAATCCAAATAGATGACTCATTTATGTAACTCATCTTAAATGACGTTCCATTCTAAATAGTATTCCAAATCAATAATGAAAATGGTGTGTAAATGTGTGTATGTTTGAGTATTTTATCATGTGACTGGGGAGCTTTGCTGTGGAACAGATTGTTTCGTCTATATTTTTTGAAGTGGATGATGTTAATGGTCATTCATGTTGGTGAATGTATCGTGTGGATAATAAATGGTGTATCGGTTCTGCAGCTGGCTGTGCCCACATGGCCCAGAGGAAGATGAGCAGCTTCCTTTGGACCAGCTAGGTGGCGTTCGGAACGCCTGTCTGTCAGCTGATTGGCTCTCCAGCACCAAGTCCCTCCCACCCCTCCTTTTTTATGAAGCTCTGCCTTTAAACCCCAGCCAATGGGGGCAGGTGGAGTGGATGTTTGCCTTTGGATTGGGGTCGGTCTCAGGCTGCTGGAGGTCCGGAGCTGTCTGTTTGTAGAATTACTGATTTTCACAATCAATAAAACATCAACTCGCACTGAAATACTGTTTGTGTGTTATGTGAGTAAAGTGGACACATTTAGATATTATTTTTGTCAGGGCTGGGCTAAAGATTGATACAAAAATACATTGGGCCCTTCCATCGTAACCCAGGCAACACTGTCTCTCAGCAGGAAGAGCACTTGTGTAACATAGAGCATCAACGCTTCAGTTTGAGTGTCTGAGTCAGACGTGCAGGTGAGGAAGCTTGCGCCGCATCTTCAGTTCAGTTAACACCCAGCATCGTTAGCAGCAGGCCTCCTGCCGGCAGCATACTGATAACGTGAAGAACCCTGGATACTGGATCAGCCCTTTGCAGGGTTCTCACGGTCATGGGAAACCTGGAAAAGTCATGGAATTTTAAAATGGTTATTTCCAGGCCTGGAAAAGTCCTGAAAAAAACATTTTTTGGAAAAGTCATGGAAATTCATATGTTCATGACGTTCATTTACGCTGAGTTTGAAAGAAAAGTCATGGAAATCCATTGGTCACAATGTGTATGAACCCGGCCTTTGGCCATCATCATCATCATTCATCATAATTTTCCTCCAGGTCCCGGCACTGAATTGCCTGTTATGTTAAATGGTAGAGTGCAGTTCCCACCCCAACCAGCAGAGCGCCATACTATGAAGCAACCTAAATGTAGAAGAAGAAACGCGGAAGTGTGCATTGTGTAAACAACAGTCATCGAGAAGAAGGAACCGCTCCGTTTTTAAAGTATGAAGTGCGCGTGAAGAACGGTGATACTCTGAATATAACGTCTGCGTGTGTCCGCCATGCCGTATCTGGGCAGCGAGGACGCGGTGAGGGAGCTGAGGAGAGCGCTGTCCAACCCGCACGTCCAGTCCGACCCGCTGCGCTACCGGAGCAGCGTGCTGAGAGCGGTCCGGTGAGTCCAGACCCGGTCCTGCCGTCTGTAGGGACCCGCGTTTTTGTTCTGTTCTTTTTAGAATCCTTTATTAATCCCACTTTGGGGAAATTATTCTCTGCATTTTAGCCATCCTTAGTACTTAAGGAGCAGTGAGCTGCTGTGAAGCTCTGGGGCTTCAGAGTCTTGCTCAAGGACACTTCAACATGTAACTATGGAGACCAGGGATGAACCGCTACCTTGTGGTTTCAGGACGACCTCTCTCCATGAACATGATAACTTTACATAGTACAAAAGTTCACGGATATAAAACGTCCTTAATAAATACATGGCCAAATGCCTCTACTTTCGTAGAAATGTTTACGTTACACCGTTAACAGTTTACGCTTGCGCATGCGCGGCGGCCAAGAACAAAAACGGCAGAAAAGCTCACGGAGATCGGCTTTTTGTTGGGGTGGTGGGGCATGAACATTTTTCTTCGTCCAAAGTGGGGCGTGACAAAAAAAAGTTTGAGAACCACTGAGCTAACAGGAGGCTGGTTTCCCTCTCTATCCCAGGGCCATGTCACAGGGTGTGGATGTGTCAGACCTGTTCAGTGAGATGGTGAAAGCCTGTGCCACAGTGGACGTAGTCCAGAAGAAGCTGGTCTACGTCTTCCTGTGTTCCTATGCCACTTTGAACCCAGAACTGTCTCTGCTGGTCATCAACACCCTGAGGAAAGACTGCCAGGACCCAAACCCCATGGTGCGCAGCCTGGCCCTGAGGAACATGACCAACCTCAGGTGAGGCCGACGCACGTCGACGTCTTGGGCACACGCCATCACCTCGCCCGTGACCGCTATAAGGTCTGGTCTTGTTTCCCAGGTTACCCAGTCTGGTGGAGTATGTGGAGCAGCCTCTGACGGCAGGACTGAGGGACAGAGCCGCTTGTGTACGACGGGTGGCTGTCCTCGGCTGGGCCAAACTACACCATCTCCAGCCCCACCCTGAGATAGGTAGGGTA
The DNA here is from genome assembly GCF_910589615.1 of Taurulus bubalis. Classification (NCBI taxonomy): domain Eukaryota; kingdom Metazoa; phylum Chordata; class Actinopteri; order Perciformes; family Cottidae; genus Taurulus; species Taurulus bubalis. The sequence goes on from NC_136599.1 coordinate 27,815,531, forward strand.
ATGGCTTTCCTGCTTCTATGTTTGTTCCCGTTGTCTCAACACACACACAAAGATGTTTAAGGTCGTCATTGTGAGATGCATGTGCACGCAGAAAACCAGATGAGGAGAACAACACAAGGAGGTGTGTGTGTACCTTTTTAAAGTCTTTCAGTTCTGATATTGAATATCAATCAGATACCAGTGTTTAATAATAAGATGGATGCCTCTCTGTAATGGGACTGTACTTGTGTCGCACTTTTCTAGTCCTATGACCACGCATAGTTTAACACTACATGTCGCCATGCACCCATTCATACACTGATGACAGGGGCTACATGTGAGGTGCCTCCTGCACATCAGAATAATCAATTCATTCATACCCATACATACAATTGTCCTCTGCAGGAACAGCCTGCATTTGGGATTAAGGGTCTTGCCCAAAGACACATTGACATGCACCAGTGGAGCCGGGGATCCTTCTTTTATGTGTCCGGAAATATATAACACAGGGAACGCTGGAGAGCTAGGTTAAAAAACACAAGACAATCTGGCAGGGGACAAGTGAGGGGACATAAGTAGTGAAGACTAATGAGGGAATGTGCTGCAGGTGAGACGGGCATGGACCAGGTGAAGGGAATGAGGAGGGCGTGGAGCAGGATCTGAAATGACAGGACAGTTAGTAAACAGGCAGACAGGATGAAAACAACTAGTTAGTGGAATGTGTGGAGCTGAACCGTGACACAGTCAGGAATGATCAGCCTCACGTGACTGAATGAAAGTACGATACATGTTGTAAAAAGTGTTTCCGCTCTGATTTGAATTATGTACATAATAAAAGTTATTGAGGGAAACAACAGATCAAGAAAAGACAAGTATTTTTATAAATGAAGAAAGTTGTTTGTGGTCCTTTTGTTGTTCAGACCTACAATGAACATATATTTTAACCAGATTGTGAATAAGAAAATAAATCTAATATATATATGAGTTTAATCTGTGATCGTCTCTGGTATGAAACTCCAGCGATCAGTCCGCTCAGCTGCAGCGTCCAATCAAATAACTGATGAACAATGAGGGGGCGTGTCGAGCGATAAAACACTTCTCAGGGCTCCTCGATCATGGCTCCCGAGGATCGAGGAGGGTGGACGATCCTCGGAGTAGAATAAGAGCTTTGGGACAGCCGTCAATATGGCGACGCAGAACCACTGCCGGTTCAATCGGGGAGCGAGGAAACCACAATTTAGAGACTTGGGATGTACCCATAGACTTCTATGCAACCACAGGAGTCGTCCCCTGGTGGTCAGGAGAGAGAATGCAGCTTTAACACATGTGTTAGCATAGACTTAGCATAGACTTCTATACAACCAGAGGGAGACTCCTCTGGTGTACACTAGAAAGAATGCAGGTTAATTAAAGGAACTTCAGCATTGGCTTCACTTTTCAGAAACGTTGGGCCTGAAGACTTGGAGTTTGAAAATGTAATGTAGTTGGAAAGAAGCGGGCTCACCAGACCTCTGTAGCCCTCTGATCATCCCTGCTTACATACTTTTGAATCACTGACAATACTGTCGGCGATCAAATTGAATTGTGGTTAATAAAGGCACCAGGAAGAAGAATATTTGAAAAATATTTGGTTTTATTTCATCGATTTTCGTCCCTTTTTAAGAACTCTCCCTTGTTAGTCCAACAATGTCATCAGAGTGCATTGATAAATATATCGGTGGACTGTGAGTAATATTTGAATCGCACCTCTACAAACAGTTAAGTTATTGAAGGGTCCATCACTAAATATTTTTTCATGCTCTTTGTATATGCATCCTCACGATTCTTCCAGATGCTGCAGTGGTGAACGAGCTGTACGGCCTGCTGAGGGACCCAGACCCGGTGGTGATGGTGAACTGCCTTCGAGCTCTGGAGGAGATCCTGAAGGAGGAGGGAGGAGTGGCTATTAATAAGCCGATCACCCATCATCTCCTCAACAGGTTAGAATGATAGAGAACCAGGCCCTAAATGAAAAGTGTTGAACCAGGTTAGTCTTTATCAGGTACATGTATGTATGAGTAATGCGTTTGGACAGCATTGAGGTTTTGGTGACGATGCTGTGCCAAATGGATGGAGGCAGCTGAAGCCCTTCTTTTTCAGCCAAATCTCAGCAGTAACAATCTTGTACCTTTTAAATTATTTTGCTAGGTATCTTTTATTTACCCGACAAATCTGAGGTGCAGTAGATATGTGACAGTTATACTATGTGCAAATATGGTGGTATAACTTCTTACTATACAGATGCAGTCAGGTAGGTCGACAGACAGGTGATACATAGGAAGGTAGTCGACAGACACGTAGGTAGGGCGATAGACAGGTAGATACATAGGTAGTTAGACGGGTGGGTAGGTAGGTAGGTAGATACATACATACATACATACATACATACATACCTACATACATACGTATGTATGTATGTAGGTAGGTAGATACATATGTATGTAGGTAGGTAGGTAGATACATATGTATGTATATAGGTAGGTAGATACATATGTATGTATGTAGGTAGGTAGATACATACGTATGTAGGTAGGTAGATACATACGTATGTAGGTAGGTAGATACATACGTATGTATGTAGGTAGGTAGATACATACGTATGTATGTAGGTAGGTAGATACATACGTATGTATGTAGGTAGGTAGATACATACGTATGTATGTAGGTAGGTAGATACATACGTATGTAGGTAGGTAGGTAGATACATACGTATGTATGTAGGTAGGTAGATACATACATACATATGTATGTAGGTAGGTAGATACATACATACATATGTAGGTAGGTAGATACATACATATGTAGGTAGGTAGATACATACATACATATGTATGTAGGTAGGTAGATACATACATACATACATACATACATACATACATACATACATACATACATACATACATAGGTAGGTAGATACATACATATGTAGGTAGGTAGATACATACATACATATGTATGTAGGTAGGTAGATACATACATACATACATACATACATACATACATACATACATACATAGGTAGGTAGATACATACATACATACATACATACATACATACATACATACATACATACATACATACATATGTATGTAGGTAGGTAGATACATATGTATGTAGGTAGGTAGATACATATGTATGTAGGTAGGTAGATACATATGTATGTAGGTAGGTAGATACATATGTATGTAGGTAGGTAGATACATACGTATGTAGGTAGGTAGATACATACATATGTAGGTAGGTAGATACATACATATGTAGGTAGGTAGATACATACATATGTAGGTAGGTAGGTAGGTAGATACATACATACATACATAGGTAGGTAGATACATACATATGTAGGTAGGTAGGTAGATACATACATACATCCATATGTATGTAGGTAGGTAGATACATACATATGTAGGTAGGTAGGTAGGTAGATACATACATATGTATGTAGGTAGATACATACATACATACATACATACATACATACATACATACATACATACATACATACATACATATGTATGTATGTATGTATGTATGTATGTAGGTAGGTAGGTAGATACATACATATGTAGGTAGGTAGATACATACATACATACATATGTATGTAGGTAGATACATACATATGTAGGTAGGTAGATACATACATATGTAGGTAGGTAGGTAGGTAGATACATACATATGTAGGTAGGTAGATACATACATACATACATACATATGTATGTAGGTAGGTAGATACATACATATGTAGGTAGGTAGATACATACATACATACATACATACATACATATGTATGTAGGTAGGTAGATACATACATATGTATGTATGTATCTACCTACCTACATACATACATATGTATGTAGGTAGGTAGATACATACATAGGTAGGTAGGTAGGTAGATACATACATATGTAGGTAGGTAGATACATACATATGTAGGTAGGTAGGTAGATACATACATATGTATGTAGGTAGGTAGGTAGATACATACATATGTAGGTAGGTAGATACATACATACATACATATGTATGTAGGTAGGTAGATACATACATATGTAGGTAGGTAGGTAGATACATACATACATATGTATGTAGGTAGGTAGATACATACATACATACATACATATGTATGTAGGTAGGTAGATACATACATATGTATGTATGTATCTACCTACCTACATACGTATGTATGTAGGTAGGTAGATACATACATAGGTAGGTAGGTAGATACATACATATGTATGTAGGTAGGTAGATACATACATATGTATGTAGGTAGATACATACGTATGTATGTATGTATGTATGTATGTAGGTAGGTCGATACATACATAGGTAGGTAGGTAGATACATACATATGTATGTATGTATGTATGTATGTAGGTAGATACATACATATGTAGGTAGGTAGGTCGATACATACATATGTAGGTAGGTAGGTAGATACATACATATGTATGTATGTATGTAGGTAGATACATACATATGTAGGTAGGTAGGTCGATACATATGTATGTATGTATGTATGTATGTATGTATGTATGTATGTAGGTAGATACATACATATGTAGGTAGGTAGATACATACATATGTAGGTAGGTAGGTAGATACATACATATGTATGTAGGTAGGTAGGTAGATACATACATATGTAGGTAGGTAGATACATACATACATACATATGTATGTAGGTAGGTAGATACATACATATGTAGGTAGGTAGGTAGATACATACATACATATGTATGTAGGTAGGTAGATACATACATACATACATACATACATACATATGTATGTAGGTAGGTAGATACATACATATGTATGTATGTATCTACCTACCTACATACGTATGTATGTAGGTAGGTAGATACATACATAGGTAGGTAGGTAGATACATACATATGTATGTAGGTAGGTAGATACATACATATGTATGTAGGTAGGTAGATACATACATATGTATGTAGGTAGATACATACGTATGTATGTATGTATGTATGTATGTATGTATGTATGTATGTATGTATGTAGGTAGGTCGATACATACATAGGTAGGTAGGTAGATACATACATATGTATGTATGTATGTATGTATGTAGGTAGATACATACATATGTAGGTAGGTAGGTCGATACATACATATGTAGGTAGGTAGGTAGATACATACATATGTATGTATGTATGTATGTATGTATGTAGGTAGATACATACATATGTAGGTAGGTAGGTCGATACATACATATGTATGTATGTATGTATGTATGTATGTATGTATGTAGGTAGATACATACATATGTAGGTAGGTAGGTCGATACATACATATGTATGTATGTATGTATGTATGTATGTATGTATGTAGGTAGATACATACATATGTAGGTAGGTAGGTAGATACATACATATGTAGGTAGGTAGGTAGATACATACATATGTATGTATGTATGTATGTATGTATGTATGTATGTAGGTAGGTAGATACATACATATGTAGGTAGGTAGACCCTAGTGAGTATTGCCATCAGCAGGACAGAGTATGTGGGATTGGGTTAAAGTAAACCACTGTGTGTTCAGCTCTAAGGTACAGATAAATAAGATCTATAAGGCATTGGATATACTCGCACTCCTCATATTTATACAAGTTTACAACATTTAGCACCAGCCATCCAACAGTTTTGCAGTTTATTATTTATACTTTTAGCCCATGTTCCCACTGACAGAATGAGCAGGTACTGGTGGTCAGCATCATACATGTCTACATCTCTGTGTTTATCGGTCCTCCTAGGTTGAAGGAGTCTGATGTTTGGGGTCAGTGTGAGGTGCTGAGGATCCTCCAGCGTTACCATCCCCAATCAGAGGACGAGCTGTTTGACATCCTGTCCCTGCTGGACGCCTCTCTGGTCAGCCCCCACGCCCCTGTCATGGCGGCTACCCTCAGCCTCTTCCTCGGACTCTGCTCCGGCCTGCCCGCTGTCAGCCTGGCGGCCCTGGAGCGAGTACGTGGGCCGCTGCTCGCCGCCTGCGGGAGCGTGTCCAGAGAGACAAGGTTCACGGCCCTCTGCCACATACAGGTCAGCGCTAAACCCAAGTTATGTTTAGGGTGCGAAAGTATTCCACTATGTGCTCTTGGCGGTAATGCAGACTTCATACTGTAGACTTCCACTGTGTCATGAAATGGCACACAAAAAAATGAACCAATCTATTGATTCAACAAAATAAATCAATGAGATGTGGAGACACGGAGGAGCTGAGAGGGAGAGCGAGGCAGACTGAACTTCATGGGCTCATCAGCCTGTAAGCTAAAGCTGAACATTGGAGATACAGAATACTTTATACAATAAAGAGTAATAAGACTGGAAACAAACAGGTGAGAAAGTAAGCGGTAACGTTGAATGTTGATGTATGAGACGATTTATGTTAGTATTTAGTTAATTTATTCATAAGTAGTATTGTTGAATTATTCTAGATGTTTGCTTATTTGGGTTAGATTTAGGTTAGATTTGTAGATGTATTAGGATAGCTTTTTCGTTGTAGTTTTTTGTTTAATTATTTGTTGTCTAGGTATAGTTGGAGATACGTAGACAAATATAGTATGGAGAGCGTCCTTACCAGCTCCATCACAGTGTGGTATGGAAGCTGCACTGCAGGACAGGAAGGCACTCCAGCGTGTGATTAAAAAAACTGCACAGTTCATCTCAGGAGCAGCCTTCCCCTCTTCAAGACATTTACTCCGCCAGAGTAACCAGGAGAACACATCACATCATCAGGGACACAACACACCCCCAGCACAGACTCTTCTGGCTCCTGCCATCAGGCAGACGCTACAGGAGTCTGAAGTCCAGAACCACAAGACTGACGAACAATTTTCTACCCGCAGGCCATCAGACTGGTGAACAATTCTGTGTGTTAGGAGGACCCAGCAAAATAAGCTTTTCATTGTACAGAATAACTGTCTATCTGTGCATATGACAGTAACATCTTGAATCTCTTGAATAGTTAGTCGATTGGTTGTTCATTTGGTAACGCTGTGGGCATATATATATATATATATATATATATATATATATATATATATATATATATATATATATATATGAGTAGGCAAGTACAGGACCAGCATGCACGTGGGTAGGCCTATGTTTTTTACCAGAGCAGGAGAGGCAGCATTAGGAGTTACTTTTGTTTGTTTGTTTGCTAGAATCCTGTATGGAAAATGCATTCTTTTGACTGAGTAAACCACAAACCTATGGTACGTCAGTGGCCCTTTGATTTATGTTTGTTTTTAATTTACTGGACAAATGGACACTACAGCGCTTATATATAATATATACAGTAAATATATAATGTTTAGCTGATAGGACTGCAAGAATATAGGCCCCCTCCTCAACAACATGGTAGGAACGCTGCTTTGTGGAGTCAGCATCACCTTCAGCTCATTTACACTTGTAGTGGTTCAAAAGAGAAAGCAAAGCTTTCGGTGCCAAGTTTTATGGTCTACAATCCGTCGTACACGTACTGTGAGCAGCGCACGGAAAAGGAAGTGTGGATATCCGCGGGCTACTGAACCCCAGAAATATAACCTCCGTCCCGGAAGGTTTATCTACCGTCAGACCGATAGCCTATGGGTTCTGAGGTTGCTACCACACTAACACAGAGAGCACGGTGCACACACACCTGAATTAAAGGACAAGGTCGCACAAGCAAGATAGGGCTTCAGCAGCTTGAGTAGTTTATCTTACGTATGATTGGAAAGAGGCAAAACACTTCCTATTTCCATGGCCACATGCAAACTATATGCAATTCTAGATATCCAGAACAACATAGCTTGCACAAGCATTCTGTTTCCAAGCCCTTTTCAAATAGAACAGAAGGACAGAGCAAATGGCATTGCTCTTAATTCTTACCATCAGTAAGAATCATGGCTAGCGTGTGTGTGCTGAGGGGATAGAGGCACAACGTCTTATTACCTGCAGAATAATTTTCATTAGTTGATTGGTTTCTTTGTCAGTGGAAATCTCTTGTCAGATGGATGTCTGGACACATTTTGAGGAATGAAATGGTGCCTGTGTCTTTCTCCAGCTGTTGTTGCGTTCTCTCCCTGGCCTGATGGGGGCGCACTACAAGCGTTTCTTCTGCAGCTACGCTGAGCCAGCCTACATCAAGCAAAGGAAGATGCAGGTGATTCAATGTTGTTGTTTTTCTACTCTTACCACAGCTATTCTGCTATTTACTGTTTTGTGAATAAAGCTACATTGTCCAACTGAAACTAGAGTTAAAACACCTCACACCCATTTAAAATAAAAACAAAAGCAGCTTTGAAAGAGGGAAGCTAGATTGATTTTGCCAGAAAGAACGTACCTTCAAGATGACTCAACTAATACCATTCCTCTCATGGTTCAGAGAGTGGTTATTAACTGGTCTGGGACCCACTAACACCCCTTAATGACAAACCCAAATCGAGGAACATTTTCAACTTCTCAAAGGAATTGTCTTGAGGGGCAGCTTTTATCCACAAACTCACAATAAAGTGCAATTCAAAAAGATTTTCTTCTGATTATCTCATCGGTGGGTAAATACTTAAAAAACATTTTTTAAAGCATTGATTATGTCATGTTGTTCCCCCATTAATCACAATGTGATTCTTAATCATCACGTGATTCTTAATGATCTCATTATAATCCAGTTCAGCCTTCAAATTATAGCAAATTCTTACGCTAGGATAGCCCTGTGCTAAGAGTTGACCCTGGGATAACTCTTTCACACACACATTGCTAACCCAGGGTCAACCTAAGACCAGGGGCTATACTCACACTGCACTTCTAATGTTTCCATTCTAGAAAGACTACTCTTAAACCGATTGGACAACAAAAACATTTCATTGTTTACTTTAGCCCTGTTTGTGAGGTAGATTTTCAGGGGAGTCCCCCCTTAACAAAACACAGACAGCGGTTGGCCTACTGTGTTAGGAATGTGTCAGTGAGAAAACCTTCTTTGCATCAAGCTAACAGCTCACTTAGCCTGGGGTCCAGGGCGGGGGAAAGGCCTTTGCATCATGTTCCATGTGGTTCATTCAAAGTCATATCTCTGACATGTCATTAGGGCTGGGCAGTATGGCCAAAAATTCATATCATGGTATTCCCCCCCCCCCCCAAGTAAACGCATTCATTCATTGACCCCAGAAGGACCGCCGGCCAACTGAACAGCTGTTCTCCGCTAGTTGTTCTCCGCTAGTTGTTCTCCGCTAGTTGTTTTCCGTGAGTGGTGAGCAGCTGTTTGTACGTTGGTACATAGAGGCTGTTAGGAAGCTAAACACGGAGGGACTTAGGACCCAGGGGAATGTAGGTGAAAAATAGCACCGCTAAAACATGGAGACAGACAGATTTTTTTTTTTTTTTATGTAGCGACAGAGTTTCTTCTTGTTGTGATAGTGGGCGAGCTGTACCCAGCATGCAGTTCGGACTGTTGTGTCATGGTGTTTTACCTGTTAAAGAGTGTTAGTTGTGGGTTATTAATTGTTGTATTAATTAATTGGTGCATTTAGAAAGAAAACCGTATCATATCTTAGGATAGGAATTTACGTATTTCCCAAATTAGGACATTTAATTTTGGATGGCATAGACCAGGGGTTCTTAACCTTTTTGACCTCGGGGCCCAACTTTTCAAGTACAAAGTTCTACAAAAACAAGGGAGACTTTGAAATTTGATAAATAATATGTGGTAATAAAATAAATACTCTGCACAATTATTAGGAAAGTAGTTTGTTTGAGGATTAATTGTATTATTGAACAACTACAGTGCTCTCGGTTAATCCAACATGTTAATAAACCTTAAATGTTTAAGACAGTAGAAGTAAAGTTTTTACTTTCTTTGGAGAATATCTGTTCACAATTATTGGGCAACTATTAGTGTGCAGACAAGTGTGCACACAATTCAAAATAATAATTTTCAAATTAAATAAACTGTAAATAACATTTAAATAAAGTGCAAATTAAAATATAGCCTTATGATGTGAATGATATGCTTCAGCAGGCTTCATGTCTTCTGCAGAACCAGAAGTTTGTCTTCATATCTGTGACAGCTGGCTTTCAGCACATTGGAGTTGCCAGTCAGTGACAGACCTTTTCTCCATCTGTAGTACATCGTCTTTTATCTGGAAAAATCCCACCGGCTTTCCCACGAGCGTTGGATGTTTGGTTTCTAGATACCGCTTTAGCTTTGAAGCCTTCAGTGCTGCGTTAGCTAGCGAGGCTAGCGTTAGCTAGCGTTAGCCCTCACTCCACACAGGCTCGGGGCTCCGCCTCGTTACCTCCGTTCACAAAGCCCTACTTCGTGAATTCAGGATCATACTTCACAAACATTTAGACGTTTGGGTGTTCAGCAGCACTTTAGTCTTCATGTTTTCGTTTTAAATACTTCTCTATAACTTTTGCTACAGGCTAGCTGCTGGCTGAGTTTCTTCTTCAGCATATTATAGCTTGCTAAACAACTGACTGACGCATTACCAAGTGGTGGGAAGCTGTACTGTAACTGAGTGTCTCGCGGATAACAGTAATATGTCTTCAATTCATTACCTATGCGGTCCCGCGGCCCACAGGTGAAAACGGAAAGGTTTTGGCGGCCCTCTAGGTGGCGCTCGCGGACCAATGGGGGGGCCCTATGGTTAAGAATCACTGGCGTAGACAATGTCCTAAATTCTATATAACTACCAAAAATGACAGTAAATAATAGCGAAGATGGGGAACAACAGGAACCGAAATGCAAAGAATGAAAAGCTACTCAAACCGTATGATTATGCTTTACATTTTCTGGACCACGTATTAATGCTATACTGTATATTGACTGCCAATATGAATTTGATCAACATGCTCCATCTTTTAGCCAGTGACCAGTGAGAGCCGATGACATTACGACTCGTCCATCTCGAGTATCGTACCAGTACATTCTAAACATAGATACAGGCATGACAGGACGAGTGCCAGTTGAGAAATCAAGTTTTAGTTAAGATTGTAGTTTTAGCCATACATCTCAGACTCTGAGATGTATGGTTAAAAACTACAAGAAACCCTCTGAAACTCAGAGGGTTTCTCTGGGATCAAGGAGCAATCTTAATACCACTGTATACAAGAACACAAGTGCAACGCAAACATTCCTGAGATGTGTGGAGTGCAAGTTCAAATAGGGTCGGACACAGCCAGTTTAGGAATTGCTTCTGTAAAAGGAAGAGAGTATTTCAGCTATCTTTAAAACTTCCCCACACACACTCTCACTAATGGGAACTCAAACTTCTAGCAAAGTGGTGTTCCTGTACAACCTGTCGAGCCACTTGTTCGGAAATAAAGTTTTTTCGAACTGGAACTGTAGTGTAAAGTACATTGCTGGAGTTCCCCCTACTGCCCTGAGTTGCCAGTCGCAGAACAAGCAGTCATAAAAAGCTGTAAATTATCATAATTATTAGAGGAAATTATGGGGGCATTTTTGCCCCTCTCCTAGTGATATCAGGGGTAAAAATATATTTCTTTGGGGCAGTTTTGTCCTTTGCCCTCGTATATTTCCGACGCTGTTAACATAACCCTGTTGTGTTTGCAGGTACTGGTTGAGCTGGTTAATGATGAAAATGTAGCAATGTTACTGGACGAGCTGAAAGGATACTGCACTGATGTCAACCCGGAAACTGCCCAGGCTGCAATCTCAGCTATAGGTAAACACACAGTCATACTATTATGTGGGAGCATAATGCATGATGCAATGTTGTCTTCTTAACCATGTCTTTATTACGAGATACTTTTTCAGAACTTCTTTTCTTCTCGCTCACAGTAACACACCCTTATGTCGTGTTCACACCGGAAGCGGCGCGAAAAGTCAAGTCTATGTATTTTAGGATGTTAAAAACATATTGATTTAAGGACAGGATATGAATATTTGTTTATTATTTAATTTATTAAATCTCATCCAGTGGTGGGGCGGTGATAGACTTTCTAAAGTCTCTTGATTGGATGCAGGTCGTATTGGACGGAGCTACAGCGACCGATGTCTGGAGATCCTTACTGGACTGCTTGGGCTCAAACAGGAGCACATCACTTCTGGTAGAACTCAGATGACACATGCACACTGCATGCATACTGTCGAGAAGAAGCAGTCGATGCTGTCACACCTGTTTTTGTCTGTCTCTGTCCACCCCTCTCCTCAGCGGTGCTGCAGACGATGTGTGACCTGGTCTGGGTGTGTCCTCAGTGCAGCGACACTGTGTGTCTGGCTCTAGAGGGCTGTGATGGAATGCTGCAGGATAGCCAGGTCAGACAGTGACGCTTTGCAGCTTAATCCAACAACATTGCTATTGTTAGTTAAAACCATTTTTACAAGTTGGAGGGGAAGAGAGGCTCTCTCACTCCTGTCCCCGCAAATACTTTACTAAATATTTTCATGTCAAACATTATTTTTTTATTTTATAGAAAAAGATATAAAGAAATGAAAAATATTTTTTAAATAAAGCAATTAGGAAAGTAGTACCCTGTATCACGTCATCACACACACACTAATGGTACTCCACACGCCTGCGAATGTGAGCAGATATCTGATCACCCACAGTAACGCAAAACATATCAGTGGGTGTCGAGGGCGTTTAATAGTCTAAATTCTGTATTGATTCTCCTCATCCTCGTTTAGGGCAGACAAGCCTTGCTGTGGTTGCTGGCCGTGTACGGGGAGCGAGTGTCCAGCGCCCCATACACGTTGGAAGTGTTCATTGACGGAGTGAGGAGCGAGGCCTCTCTGGGAGTCAAGATGGAGCTGCTGACGACCACCATGAAGCTATTTTTGTGCCGGCCTTCTGAGACACAAGACATGCTCGGAAGACTGCTGCACTACTGCATAGGTGTGTGCGTACTTGTACATCTATCTTTGTTAGAATCCAATTTGAGTTTTAGACGTTGAGGGTGAGGAAAAAAGTGAGGACATTTTGGCCTGTCACAGGAGCTGTGCAATAAGAAAATATAATATATGTAGTGTATTTGTGAAAACCAATACAATTATAAAATAGCTATACATTTTACTTACTAAAATTTTTTAAATTTAAACTTTGTGATTGTGTTTAGGCCAGCAGAGAAGGCTTAGCAGGCTCTGACGACCCGCCACTGGGTTTAGGTTGGGGTAAGGGTTGTGGTTTGGCATTTAGTTGTGATGGTTAAGATTAGGGTTATTGGCTCGGGAATACCTGATGTCATGTACAGGGTTTTGTGTGTGGCGTAAAAGAGAGGTGTAGCCAAAGAGATGACATTGTCTCACTTTGTGGTTTCCAGAGGAGGAGATGGACATGTGCGTGCGTGACCAGGCACTTCTCTACTACCGCCTGTTGCATTGTGGGATAGAAGAGACACGGAAGGTCCTCCAGGGTCGGAGGTCAGACCCTTCTCTGGGCGTTCTGATTGGCCGCCCCGCCGAGCCCATCAGCCAGTGGGCATCCAGCTTTAACACTCTAGAGCCTCTGAGGCAGGGTGGCGTAGCGACAGAGCCAGCCAGCAGAGGAAGCCCTGAACATGTGACCTTTGACCCCAAGCCAAACACGGACCTCTCGGACACACTGAACTGTAGCCAAATTGAGAAAGTTAATTTGGGTGAGTAAAGACACTAAAATATTTCTGTCGAGTATCTTGTACAGTGTCAAGGCAACAGCGACTCATAACCGTGTGAGGACAAATTAAATCAGAATTTCTCTTCAGCTGTTGCTACGTGCTAATGGAAAGCTCTAGTCCTCGACCAAGGCCTTCAAAACTTAGATTGAATATACAGTATATGTGCAAATATGTATATTTGCTGCGTTAACGCGTTTTAAAAACACGTTAACGCAGCAAACTATTAACGGCGTTAATTATTTGATCGTATTTAATTATTTTACATTGGGAGGGGCTTAATGCTGCCACACACGGGTGCTGCACTTTAAATCTCTCCCAGATGGCGTAGTTCAGACCTGGGCATCTTACGGCTCTCCCAGTCCGGCGGTGAGGTCAATCAAAAAAGGAGAGATGAAATGAATGCAATACAACGGCACTGCTTTTACTTTGAAGGTAATTTACGTGTGCGCGCACGCTTCCACAGCCTCAGTGACCGGCTTGTTGCCAAGAGACTGAAGCACGTATTGTTCTGTAGTTTCTGTGCTCAGCGAGCAGCGGGTGCTGCCGCGAGCCGCTCCGCCTCACAGAACATTAATCGCGCAAAGCCGCCACTGAGATACAGCTGTCTTTCACATCTCCACCTCATCCAACCAGACTTCAGTGCTCTTGTTCAAGACAACACAGACTGGACTTTTCTCACTGAGTAAGAACTACTGAACTGAACAAGATCAAAATCACTGATTGCTTTTGTATAAAGTTAATCAATTGCTGGTCTTTAACATACATCTTTAAGGTAAGCAACAAACTGAACATGACAAAAGGAGGAGTGGCTTGTCCCTCACAGGGACCCTTACTACTGAACATGACAAAAGAAGGAGGGGCTTGTCCCTCACAGGGACCCTTACTACTGAACATGACAAAAGAAGGAGTGGCTTGTCCCTCACAGGGACCCTTACTACTGAACATGACAAAAGAAGGAGTGGCTTGTCCCTCACAGGGACCCTTACTACTGAACATGACAAAAGAAGGAGGGGCTTGTCCCTCACAGGGACCCTTACTACTGAACAGACTGTTTATGTTGTTTCCTGATAAAAGACAAATGTTTCTTCTTCAGCATGATATTAAGCTGTTTTACATTAGAATAAAATAGTCTATAACATCTGAAAATAAATACAATATTTAATGGAATGACCAGTCATATAGAAGCATTACAAAAATTAAATACATAATTTTTTTCTTCCCTAGCATATATTTTAGATTTATATACTGTTGTTAACTTGCTGTTGCTCCAGAGGACCTGTTATATTGTTCTGATAACATTACTTTAAAATAATAGCTCGCAATACACTAGTTTTTACTTCATTATTGAATTTGGCGCAGTATGTGATTATATCACAGAAGAATCATTAATCAGTTAAATTTTGTCAACTTTGCCCAGCCCTAATGCCGTGTTCACACCGGACGCGACGCGAATTTGCGGCGCGACCAGTTTACATGTAAAGTCAATCCACAGACGCGCTGCGGCGCAAATTTGCGGCGAGATAGACGCGTTGGAGGCGGAGCGAACAGAACGTTTGACCTGGGGCGAACAAAGCGAAGGACGCGGCGCGAATTCGCGTGAGTTGAATTCTCCCAACTCTGGCGGAGAAATCGCGTGACGCAAAGTTGCGGCAGCCAATCAGCGTTGAGAATCAGCGTTGAGAATCAGCGTTGAGAAGCTGCGCCCGTCACCACCGCCTCTCCCCGTTTCTGAATGAAACTGCTGCTGCTCCGCCTGAACCAGCGCTGACAGCGGCTTCATTGAGACGCTGTTGTGGGACTACGGGTAATATTATGAACCCAGACACCATGGAGTTTGATGTTCCGACATATGTGGAGTTTACACAACAAGTATAAAGCAGAACTGGTGGTTATTTCCATGCTGGTTGGCATAATCGGTATCGTTTTACGGAGATACGCGAGACGCTGTTCCTGGAGGAGTCGGTGAAATTCACCGAGCTGTGTGCGGCTACGGATGATGTTATGAACCCAAACACGAGGGCGTTTCATGTTCCCACATGTTTGGGACTTCCACAACAAGTATAAAGCAGAACTAGTGGTTATTCATTCCATGGTCGATAGCGGAAATGAAAGCTTCGTCGCTTGTCTCTCACAGAGGCAAGCGACAGAGCTAAGCCACGCCCCTTTGGTCGCGCCGCAAATTCGCGTTTGGTGTGAACGCCCTCTTTCTACTCGCGCGAGTAAACTTCCGCGGTGGACGCGGCGCCGCAAATTCGCGTCGCGTCCGGTGTGAACACGGCATAAAATATATATATATACAGCGTCGGAAATACACGAGGGCAAAACTGCCCCTAAGAAATATAATTTTACCCCTGATATCACTAGGAGAGGGGCAAAAATGCCCCCATAATTTCCTCTAATAATTATGATAATTTAATGAATTTAGAAATGAGAAATGCGCCGTCCGCGGTTAAATCAACCGTCACTCGTAGCGCCGCTGCTCACACAGCTGTTGCACGAAACACAGGACAACATGGTGACACAGCGCTGCTCAAAGACGTTAAAAAAAAGCATAAATCAAACTGGCTACGGGTCCTGGAGCAGCGCTGGAAGATGTCGTCATTCAGACGCACTTCCTCGCGTGAAATCCACCGAGCTGTGTGCAGCTACGGATAATATGATAAACCCAGACATGATGGTGTTTGATGCCCATACGTTTTGGAGGTTTTCACAACAAGTATAAAGCAGAACGAGTGGTTATTTCCATGGTGAATGGCGGAAATGAAAACTGCTTGCACAGAGATAAGCCCCGCCCTCTCTCCGGCGCATTCCAGTTCAAATGAGGTGACTATGTAGACCATATATGTCAAACTCAAGGCCCGCGGGCCGAATACGGCCCGCCGCGTCATTTTATGTGGCCCGCGACGGCTTCACGGACCCGTTTTGAATTGCGAACCTTTGCATGGGCTTTTATTTTGAAGGGGATTTTTAATGTGCTTTTATTTTGAAGGGGATTTTTTATGCAGCGGAGCGCCATCTATTCACACTCCTCAATGCTGCGTCAAGCTTTACTTGCGTGAGTTTACACGTTGGACTATTTGTGATAGATACTTTTTTATTCCATGTTTGTGCATGAAAACACTGAGTCTGTTAAAAAAGGCTGAAGTTATAAAAATATTATGTGTGTTGTATTACCTCATGTCCTTAAGATGCACTTTGGGGTTTTTAATTGAGTGTAAGAGGGAATATTTCAAATTTAAAAAAAATATTTTTTTTGTGTTGGCATACTGTGATATTGTGTACTTTCTCAGGTTCAAACTGCACCATATCATTAAATTAATTTGAGAAGTTAAAAATGTTCCTCGCATTGGATCTCAGCTTTGTCATTAAGGGGTCAAGGTGGGTCCTGCAGCCAGACCAGTAGAACCACTGCCCCAGACCAGTAGAACCACTGCCCCAGACCAGTAGAACCACTGCCCCAGACCAGTAGAACCACTGCCCCAGACCAGTTGAACCACTGCCCCAGACCACATGCATGTCTTTATTTGCTCACAATTATTTGTTGGACCAGTTATGTCCTGTGACAAAAAAGCTTTGAAGAAAGTTAATATAATAACATGCGTTTGATCTTTGTCTTTGTTATTTTCTTCTGTTTTAAGTTTGATCTTTTATAATTGTATATTTATTATAATTTAGCAATGTGGGTTTCTTTACCCTAAATTAAATGGATTTCTGTCATAGTAACAGACAAATTTGCTTACATACATTTTTACATTTATATAAATGCATGTACACTATTTTTACACTTGAATGAACAATAATCTAATACAAAGACAGTTAACATGATGTTCGGGAGGAGTTAAATGTATACAGTGTTACAGTTACAACCGGCCCTTTGAGGACGACCACGATGCTGATGTGGCCCGGGGTGAAAATGAGTTTGACACCCCTGCTGTAGACTGTAATGATTAAGTGACTATTCAGACTGTAATGCAAACAGTTCCGTTTTAGTCAGTTTGTCTGCTTGACAATCACATTTTGCTGCAATAAAAAGTATTGAAGTGAGATGAGCAGACTGAAAACGTTATCTTCTTAGATACAATATGTGGACAACGTTTTCCTTTGGAGACAATTTGCGGTGGAAAAAAGGGAATAAATCGCAATACTCAATATATCGCAGTTTCGTGATAGTATCTAATCGGGACCCAAGTATTGTGATAAAATCGAATCGTGGGACCTCTGGTGATTCCCACCCTTAGAAGTTACAACGTGATTAAGGTAACAAAAAAATCAATAAATATAATTTTTAATTATAAAAAAAGAAAGAAAAAAGTTGTAATTGTTAATAGTTGTTTAGAAAATGTAATAACAATAAATTACCACAAAGAAATAAGAATACAATTGAATATGATTGTCTGATTTATGTGTTCTGTCTAACAAGCAAAACATGCTGCAGCCTTGTTAATCAGACCTCTGCCCCCCGTCCTAACTTTCCCTCTCCTGGATCTCTTTGTGGTCCCATCTCTTCTCCAGACTCAGACGGTGCCAGTAGGTTCACCTACTCCTCTGCTAATGTCCCGGCTCGCAGTCTGTCCCTGTCCCCTGTTCTCAGCCCAGAGGCGTTTGAGCGTCTGTGGATGCAGCGACATGCTTCACACGCTGAGCAAGGTGATGGAACCAAAGGAGATCCTTTCATGCCAAAAGCTTCCTCTTCATGGGACGGGTATTGTGATTGACAGGAGCAAACATGCCTGCTCTAAAAACTTTAAAACCAGTGTGGAATGTATCTAAGTAAAGTTACTCAAGTACTGTTCTTAAGTACAGTTTTTTTTGTACCGCTTAATTCTTCTACTTCAGTTGGTCTGCTTGACATCAGTTTCTCTGACTTGTTTTGTTGCTTTTTAGGTGCTGAGAAGCTGGAAGAGGAGGAGGATTATGTGTGCTTGGAAGAACACATCCAATGCCCAGCCGTACCTTATTGCTCACCACAAAGCCTTCAGGCTGCCATGCAGCTGGTCAATATCCAGACTCTGGCCTTCACGCCGCCGCACACACTCCCCTGGAGGGTCTACCTGTACACACACACCCAGCACGCACACTCTGGCAGCACACTCATAGTCGGCGAGCTGCTGTACACTGGAGAGCCAAGTCGGAGGGTAGTAGCAGTAAAGAAATGCACGGAGGATGGGGATGTGGTGGAAGAAGAAGAGGAAGCTGGGATGCTGAGTGGGAGAGAGTTGGTGAAAAAAGACGAGGAAGAGGAGGAAATAAAAGTGACTCTCAAACAGCAACCAAGAGATGACAAAGCTCTGAAGGACTTTCTCTCCATCCTCACCACTGTGCTGCACACACACAATTAAATATGCACGACGCACACATACAAACACATTGTTCCTCCTCAAAAACGCTCGCTGACCACACTCATTCCCTAACCATGACTGCCCTAAGCAATGGCAAACATTGCAAGGCCCAAATTGGACTTCAGGAAACCACAGACAGAAGTATGATTTGTAAAACTATTTTCACTTTGTATTAGCTGAAATAATTGAAGTGAGAGTGGAGTCTTCACAGGTTTTAGATGTCATTTAACAATACCGCATTTAGTGAATCAACTTTAGGTTTTTCACAGACATAATAAATAGATCAGGTTCCTCATTCACAGGATGCCGAGCTGGACAACGGCCCTGGAACGGGAAGTTATTATGGCTTTAATTTGTTGTGTGTACACAGTGAGCTGTTGTCAGAGGCTCCCAGATGTCGAGACTTAACCTTAAATGTAGATCATATCTCACTGACCTTTGAGTGGGCTCTCATTATAACAGCTGGAGAGAGGTAAAGGTTAACTTAAACTCATAAAACATTTGGATTCCTCCTGCATTGTTGTTTGTCTGTTTGAATAAGTCAGTCTGTTGTGAGAGGCCAATGAGTAAACTCTGTGGGTTGTACAGTTTCATATACACATAAACGCAAAGGTTACCGGTCAAAAGTTACGACACCTGGATTAGATTAAGCACCTGCTGGTTTGTTCCACGGCCTCACAGCGGGCAGGCTGTGGGAGAAGCATGGGGAGTGGGTGCATACCAAGTCTCTAAATGTCATCCCCCCAGGTAGCCAAAATGACCTTTTGGCTACTGCTAACGCCCCCCTAAAATGTTTTTCAGCCCCCCCAAATAATTTGGTGATGTCATTAAATTAAACTATTGTTTCTCACATGGACAAGTTATTTATAACTAAAATGCTACATATGTGTGTGCGCGTTCTGGTTTGTATGTTTTCTCCCCCTTCAAATTACAATCCAATAGCCTATCATCATACTTAACTTTAGGGCACTAGGACCTTGAGGAGGCTGCTGCTCTGGCTTTCCCACTCTGCTAAGTAACGTCTCTCATCAACGACAACAGGATTATACCAAGGAGTTTATCTCATAGTAAACTACACCAAGGAGTTTATCTCATAGTAAACTATACCAAGGAGTTTATCTCATATAAACTATACCAAGGAGTTTATCTCATAGTAAACTACACCAAGGAGTTTATCTCATAGTAAACTATACCAAGGAGTTTATCTCATATAAACTATACCAAGGAGTTTATCTCATAGTAAACTACACCAAGGAGTTTATCTCATAGTAAACTATACCAAGGAGTTTATCTCATAGTAAACTACACCAAGGAGTTTATCTCATAGTAAACTATACCAAGGAGTTTATCTCATAGTAAACTACACCAAGGAGTTTATCTCATAGTAAACTACACCAAGGAGTTTATCTCATAGTAAACTACACCAAGGAGTTTATCTCATATAAACTACACCAAGGAGTTTATCTCATATAAACTACACCAAGGAGTTTATCTCATATAAACTATACCAAGGAGTTTATCTCATATAAACTATACCAAGGAGTTTATCTCATATAAACTATACCAAGGAGTTTATCTCATATAAACTATACCAAGGAGTTTATCTCATAGTAAACTATACCAAGGAGTTTATCTCATAGTAAACTATACCAAGGAGTTTATCTCATAGTAAACTATACCAAGGAGTTTATCTCATATAAACTATACCAAGGAGTTTATCTCATAGTAAACTATACCAAGGAGTTTATCTCATAGTAAACTATACCAAGGAGTTTATCTCATAGTAAACTACACCAAGGAGTTTATCTCATAGTAAACTACACCAAGGAGTTTATCTCATATAAACTATACCAAGGAGTTTATCTCATAGTAAACTACACCAAGGAGTTTATCTCATATAAACTATACCAAGGAGTTTATCTCATAGTAAACTACACCAAGGAGTTTATCTCATAGTAAACTATACCAATGAGTTTATCTCATATAAACTACACCAAGGAGTTTATCTCATAGTAAACTATACCAAGGAGTTTATCTCATAGTAAACTACACCAAGGAGTTTATCTCATATAAACTATACCAAGGAGTTTATCTCATAGTAAACTATACCAAGGAGTTTATCTCATATAAACTATACCAAGGAGTTTATCTCATAGTAAACTACACCAAGGAGTTTATCTCATATAAACTATACCAAGGAGTTTATCTCATAGTAAACTATACCAAGGAGTTTATCTCATTGTAAACTATACCAAGGAGTTTATCTCATAGTAAACTACACCAAGGAGTTTATCTCATATAAACTACACCAAGGAGTTTATCTCATATAAACTACACCAAGGAGTTTATCTCATAGTAAACTACACCAAGGAGTTTATCTCATATAAACTATACCAAGGAGTTTATCTCATAGTAAACTATACCAAGGAGTTTATCTCATAGTAAACTACACCAAGGAGTTTATCTCATATAAACTATACCAAGGAGTTTATCTCATAGTAAACTATACCAAGGAGTTTATCTCATATAAACTATACCAAGGAGTTTATCTCATAGTAAACTACACCAAGGAGTTTATCTCATAGTAAACTATACCAAGGAGTTTATCTCATAGTAAACTACACCAAGGAGTTTATCTCATAGTAAACTATACCAAGGAGTTTATCTCATAGTAAACTACACCAAGGAGTTTATCTCATAGTAAACTACACCAAGGAGTTTATCTCATATAAACTACACCAAGGAGTTTATCTCATATAAACTACACCAAGGAGTTTATCTCATATAAACTACACCAAGGAGTTTATCTCATATAAACTATACCAAGGAGTTTATCTCATATAAACTATACCAAGGAGTTTATCTCATATAAACTATACCAAGGAGTTTATCTCATATAAACTATACCAAGGAGTTTATCTCATAGTAAACTATACCAAGGAGTTTATCTCATAGTAAACTATACCAAGGAGTTTATCTCATATAAACTATACCAAGGAGTTTATCTCATAGTAAACTATACCAAGGAGTTTATCTCATAGTAAACTATACCAAGGAGTTTATCTCATAGTAAACTACACCAAGGAGTTTATCTCATAGTAAACTACACCAAGGAGTTTATCTCATAGTAAACTATACCAAGGAGTTTATCTCATATAAACTATACCAAGGAGTTTATCTCATAGTAAACTACACCAAGGAGTTTATCTCATATAAACTATACCAAGGAGTTTATCTCATAGTAAACTACACCAAGGAGTTTATCTCATAGTAAACTATACCAATGAGTTTATCTCATATAAACTACACCAAGGAGTTTATCTCATAGTAAACTATACCAAGGAGTTTATCTCATAGTAAACTACACCAAGGAGTTTATCTCATATAAACTATACCAAGGAGTTTATCTCATAGTAAACTATACCAAGGAGTTTATCTCATATAAACTATACCAAGGAGTTTATCTCATAGTAAACTACACCAAGGAGTTTATCTCATATAAACTATACCAAGGAGTTTATCTCATAGTAAACTATACCAAGGAGTTTATCTCATTGTAAACTATACCAAGGAGTTTATCTCATAGTAAACTACACCAAGGAGTTTATCTCATATAAACTACACCAAGGAGTTTATCTCATATAAACTACACCAAGGAGTTTATCTCATAGTAAACTACACCAAGGAGTTTATCTCATATAAACTATACCAAGGAGTTTATCTCATAGTAAACTATACCAAGGAGTTTATCTCATAGTAAACTACACCAAGGAGTTTATCTCATATAAACTATACCAAGGAGTTTATCTCATAGTAAACTATACCAAGGAGTTTATCTCATATAAACTATACCAAGGAGTTTATCTCATAGTAAACTATACCAAGGAGTTTATCTCATATAAACTATACCAAGGAGTTTATCTCATATAAACTATACCAAGGAGTTTATCTCATAGTAAACTATACCAAGGAGTTTATCTCATAGTAAACTATACCAAGGAGTTTATCTCATAGTAAACTATACCAAGGAGTTTATCTCATATAAACTATACCAAGGAGTTTATCTCATAGTAAACTATACCAAGGAGTTTATCTCATATAAACTATACCAAGGAGTTTATCTCATATAAACTATACCAAGGAGTTTATCTCATATAAACTATACCAAGGAGTTTATCTCATATAAACTATACCAAGGAGTTTATCTCATATAAACTATACCAAGGAGTTTATCTCATAGTATCATATACTGAATGAATGCAAAACTACAGAGCAAAATCACATTCTTTCTGATTGAACCAATCTATGAACTGTCTGAAACAATGGATATCCGCGGGCCCAAATTGGCCCCAAAAAAAATTAACGCGCGCACACATGCCGGTTCCCTAGGGGCCTTTTCTTGAATCCTAGAAACGCCCCTGCTGATTCGGCTGTGACTCGGCATGAATGACGCCCCAGAATCAGGCCGAATACACTGGCCCGATGCCGGCGGCCGGCACTGCTGTCACTGCCGTCACTGGCCCGTAATGGAAACTAAAGTTTAATTTATGGTTCTGCGTCACGACGTAGGTACGCCGTCGACCTGACGGAGAACCATAAATTAGGCTTAACCGGGGCCAGCATCGGCCCGAAGCCGGCACGCCAGAAGAAACACCGTTTGCCGATACATCTCATATTCATATTTTGTGCAAGTTATTAAAATAAACATTTTGTATTTTGGACGTTTTTGCAACCACAAGCAGTCCAACAAATGCCAAATAAGATACAATAAGATAACATTAAATATGATAAGGAAATATTGTTTATTATTATTTAACAATACAATCAAATAAGACATGTAGACCAAAATGTTACAGTACATTTTTATGAACTGAATGCACACAGTCAAATTAAATTAAATTCAAAATAGAACTCTAACTGAACACAAAAAGACCACCGGCACTCCGGCACTCTTCTCCCTGCTTCCCGGTCTGATGCCAGCTTCATGAAGCGCTCTGTTTCTCCATCACTTGCTTTTGCAGTTACAGAATTGCGACGGCCTGATTCTTTAAAAAGGAAGAGATACAACGATCACTGGGCATGTTCATTAAAAACTAGTTCAGTCAATCACATCAAAGTGCTATATGCTTTACATCAAAATATACCAAAAAGAGTTAAGGGAATGTAATAATACATTATAAATTCCATACATTATACATTCCATGTGAATATAATTACATGTTAACTATAAAAAGTGATGAACCTTGTTAAAGTTTGATATCTTAAATACCATATTTAGAGCTCCGACATGTTGAAAACTGGTAAAAAAAACTGTCAAAGTACAAATAATAAATTTCTAGTAATTAATTTCTTGGTGACACTTATTACTACTTTGTTCAAAGCTATGTAGCACTTTCTAATTGTGTAAAATGCATTGAAATAATCTTAATTTTATAAAAAGAAATGTTATTTATATAACTTAATGATGAGACCAGTAAGTGTTAAATATTCAGAATGAAAGAAACCAAGAAATACTTACTCAAATCAACATCTTTCAGAGCAAGGGACTCAAAGCCCGTTTTCCCATTCACCCCCTCCAATGAATCGTCTTTGCCAATGAGTTGGACATCATCTTGCTTAGGACCCTAGCGGGCTAACGTTAGCCTGGCCTGGCCTCCCCCTCGCCGCTGCTTGGTTCCGGAGGGCAATGCCAGTAAAAACGCTGCACTGTGCCGGCGCCTCCCGTTATTACAGCAGCCTCGTCGTAAGCTTGGGCGATAAGTTTGTCCGTATGGTGTTCAGCCTGTCCATAAGTGCTGTAGCGATGGTGTCCGTGGTCGCGTTCTGTATAGTGATGTTGACGTTACCGTTAGCATCGATGTAGCTTCCCTTTCACACGGTCTGTTGTCTTATTCAGGCGGTTGATCTGGGCCCAATTGTTTCAAGGTTCAAGGTTTTTTATTTAGCCATTTGTGCCTAGACCAACAGTCCAGACTTTTTCGCAGAGCTCTCCAAGTTAACAGTTTTGGAAGAAATAAAAATAAGAGAAGAAAACACACTATACAGGAAAGAGTCTCAGGTTGTACGTGCAGCAGTGTTTGTGTCTGAGCAGAGAGTGAGCTGCTGGAGTGAGTCTCTGATGAGTCTCTGATGAGTCCCTCTGCAGCGCTGTCGGAAATGTCCGACAGCGCTGCACATGGAGGGAAGTTTTGTCCCTGCAATCCTTTCTGCAGTCTTTATGACTCTTTGCAGAGTCTTCCTCTCTGCCCGTGTGGTGTTCCCATACCAGACAGTGATGCATGCAGTGAGGATTCTCTCTATCAGTCCTCTGTAGGCCAGGGTGAGAGGGCGATGCTTCAGACCAGCTTTCCTGAGCAGCCTGATGAAGTAAAGCCTTTGCTGGCCTTTTTTCACTGTGGCTGTGGTGTTATGAGTCCAGCTCAGGTCAGATGTAACTTGCAGTCCCAGGAGTCTGTAGCTGTCGGCCCTCTCCCGCTCAGTCCCTTTGATGTTAAGAGGCTGTAGAGGGGGAGGATTCTTCCTGAAGTCCAGGATTATTTCTTTGGTCTTGTCAGTGTTGAGGATGAGGTCATTCTCCTCTCCGTAGGTCAGAGTGTCGTTTATCAGGGTCCTGTACCCAGACTCGTCGTCCCCCTTTATGAGCCCCAGGATGGTGGTGTCATCTGCGTATTTGATGAGGATGGTGTAGTCTTGGGTGGAGACACAGTCATGGGTGTACAGGGTGAAGAGTTTTGGGCTCAGGCAGCAGCCCTGGGGGGATCCTGTGCTGACTGTGAGCTCAGCAGACACCCGTGTTCCCATTCTCACCACCTGTGGTCTTTCTGTCAGGAAGTCCAGAATTCAGTTGCAGGTGGGAGTTGGGACACCAAGGTCTGACAGCTTCTCGATCAGTTTGCCCGGGCGGATAGTGTTGAAGGCAGAACTGTAGTCCAGGAAAAGCATCTTGGCATTCGTTCTGCTGCTTTCCAGGTGTTGCAGAGTGTGGTGTAGAGCTATTGCTACCGCGTCGTCCACTGATCGGTTGGAGCGGTAGGCAAACTGGAGGGGGTCGACGTTGTCCGGGACGGTGTGGTTGATGTGTGTGAGGACTAGTTTTTCTAAGCACTTCATGGCGACTGGTGTGAGTGCCACTGGCCTGAAGTCATTCAGGGTGGGTGTGTCTGGTCTTTTGGGGACTGGTATGATGATGACGGATTTGAAGATACGGGGGACTACAGCCTGGGATAGTGACAGGTTGAAAAAGTCAGTATACACACCAGCTAGCTGTTCCCCACAGGCCTTCAGAACTTTGGGAGGAACTCCATCGGGTCCCACAGCCTTGTGAGGGTTCACCTTCTTCAAAGGCTTCAGTACCTGTGTGTGTCACCTGAAAGGCAATGTCCGTGGGGTCACAGGGGGCTTTTTAGGGTGTGTCTGTGTTCAGCCTGTCGAACCGTCGTAGTTTCGCAGCCGAAGTTCTTCTCTCAAACGGGTCTTGGAGGAGAGATTTGAGAGATTTGTAGTTTGGGTTTAGTTTTCTTGCAAGAGTAGCGCTCTTGCTGGGATGTTCCATTGTAATGTTGTGAAAATGGCGCCGCGAGAGACGCCAAGACGAGAACACGCAAGATGAGAAGAGAGATAGCCGTGAACGCGCACTATGGGGCCAACTGAGAATGGTCCCTCCCGCTGCACGGCGCAGCAGAGTTGCAGTAGCACAGTTGCACTAGCAGAGAAGACAAGCAGGGAAAGCATATATTTTGCGCAGATATCCTATTTTACAAATATTACTGGGTATATTCCATAGCTCAAAAACACAAATATTGACAATTTGTAAAATTTTCTATTTTGCCAGATTCGGCCCTGACTCAGATTCGGCCCTGACTCAGATTCGGCCTGACTCAGATTCGGCCTGACTCAGATTCGGCCCTGACTCAGATTCGGCCCTGACTCAGATTCGGCCCTCAAATTTTTTTTGGACTTGAAAAAATTCACACATGTCCGTCTCCACCTGTTCTACAAAAAAGCCTCTCAGACCCAAAAAGTCCGCCTTTAACTATTTTCCGCCATCTTGGATTTTGTGAAAAACACATTATTGTAGTTAATTCCTAAACGCTTGGTCCGTTTCATACCAAACTTGGTATTTATCATCAATGTGACTGGATCATCAATACTGCATTGGAATTTCTTTGATATCTCATTGCGTTGAGGAGATATCGACCAATCAACCTCTTAGGGGCGTGTCTTGTTTTTAAACACTCATAACATTAAAACTATTGGGACAAACAACTCCAAACTTGGGGTATATGTGCACATCGCATCCCCTAACTTGCAATAAATCAGGCGTCCGATTTGAACGATAGGGGGCGCTACAGTACTTCGGCCAATTTGCCATTTTCGGCCCATTTATGCTAATTTTAGCATATATTTGCATTTACGCCAAATACTACTCCTCCTACAAATTTCATACAATCGACTGAAATTCTATTTTAAAGTGATTTCAAGACCCTCAGGAGTATGGCTTGTGCTCTTTGCGCGTTTTCACTTTTGGGAATTGACGTTTACGGGGACGCAAAGACGCGCCTACTTTGAGCTAACTGCTATATGAGAGAAAGCTGTTGTAACTCCTCCATCCATGATGCTATTACCCCAATACTCCTCATGCATGATACTGGTCCATGCCTGAGGACATGTACATGACAAATGTTCAGATTGTCATAGCGCCACCTACTGGCAAAAGTAAATCAGCCAATCTGCATTCCATTTACAGGCAATTTAAATGACCTTGTATCCACTTCACATAGAGATGCATGTGTATGTTCACATTGGCAAACTCAAGGCCTGCATACATCATTGCTTCACTAAAGACAAGTGATTAAGTTGAATAAATAAATATTTATTTCATATATTTATAATACGGGTAGATGAAATCTACCATTCTCATTGGTTGAAAGTGAGTCATGGGGTGTACTGGTGGCTGAGTGCCATTTATCCTCCGCCCTGCTATAAACCGGCCTGATCAGTAAATCACAATATATTCATAGTAACCTACTAGCACCACCTACTGGCCAAACTAAATGTACCTCTTCACGTACAGAAACATGATGCACAGTATATGTTCACATTGTCGTAGCGCCACCTACTGGCCAAAGGAAACCAGCCAAACAGCATCGGATTTAAATAAAAATGACAGCGCCCAATTGCAAGCTGGGTAACGCTCGCGCACAAAACAAAACAGGAAGAGACAGACCGGAAGACACGCCACACAAACAGCTGTTCGCCGCCCAACGCTGAGACAGTCTTTCCCAGCATGCCTTTCGCCCGTGTAATTTGGAACCATGACGGATGCCAGTGACGCTGAAACCTAAGTAGCTCTACTGCGCTGCCAGGATTAAACTGTAAACATTAATTGCTGTCCCTGCTCTTGTTGAGAGCATGCATGGGTTAGGCCGGTTTCTTTCCGAGGCCAGTTGGCGACCTGCCGGCTGCCCCAAACGTGCCCCTGTTCACAGCTGCTCGCAGCTTTAATTCTGTTTTGAGGATCTAACGAGCAAGTTAGTTTAGTTTATTATTTACTCACAGTAACGTTACATCAGTTTGACGGAGGGAAAGGTTAAGATTCATAACTTAATGTTTTAATTGAACTCTTACTTTGAACTTAAGCGGTGTCTTTTTACCTTTGACCGAATTGATTGCAATATGTGTATCTATATAAATATATAAGTATATATATAAAATACATTTAAAAAATACATATTAATTAATTGTTACTTACTAAATTAATAATTGCATATTAATAAAATATTACATATAATATATATAAAGATAGATATATATATATATATATATATATATATATATTACATATAAAAAATTTAAAAATACATACTAATGAATTGATAAAGCAGGGTATGCTCCAAGGAGATCAATTGCATTAAAAAGGGCTCACATCCCCTCTCTTTACACTTAATAAAATTAAACTGCACCCCTTATATGCAATTATTCAGTGTCCTCCTTTTTGGTGTTATGGATATGGTCATCCTAGTACCAGACGCCATTAGGCTTGTTGGAGATGAGCCAGTTCTGCGCAGAATCGATCGGCAGTGATCGGCGCGCAATGCATGCCGGTTAGATTTGTGTCCGACTTGCTCTGACGTCATGCACACGTGGTCAACGATACTCTCACGAGATCAAGCCGGCAGTCGATTTCAGAGCCAAGCGCCGCAGTAGCTCTCCACCGGCTGCGTGGCCCAGTGCATGATGGGAAACGCCTGTCGCCACACCAGAGAGCTGATTGGCTCTTAGATCTGACAGCAAACACCACGTGTTGAAGAACATCCTTATTTTATGTGTAGTTGTAATACTTAACGCTGGATTGTTGACCATTAGTCTCATGTTTAATCTAAAACACATCTTCTGTGGTTGTTAATACAACATCTTATTTATACAACACACATCAAAACCAGTAGTAATGTATTTCACAGGCAGACATAAAAAGAACAAATGATGCAGCTACACACACATTTCTAAGTAGATAAAACTTCGGAACTAACAGGAAGTCATTTTTTCTGTGACTTCCTGTTCTTCCAGCTCTAACGAACGAGCCCCTTCCTGATGCACTACAGTGCCGGCCTTGGCAGATACTACCTCCAACTGGAGGATGACGTCTCTGCCGCAAAAAATTTCCTCTCCACCATCAGGAGGCACGTTGCGGACCAAGAAGCGAAGAAGGCCACCTGGGCAATGCTGGAGTTCTCAGTCCTTGGCTACATTGGTAAACTATACAAATCCGCCCATCTTCCTCTCTTGGCCTGCTTTCTCTCACTCTTTTACCAGGAAATGCCTTGCGACTGTTTAATGTCTCGTTTCCGAGAGTTGCTAACACAAAATGAACCAATAATTTTCAAACCCTCACTGTTCCAACACATGGGTACTTTCTCCTCGTTCGAAGGGACATACAACAAGCTAAAGGACAAGGACTTTGAGGAGAGGTTATACACCAATCCGTCAGCTGAGGTTTATTCGGATATGTCCACCTACAAGACGCATTACCCCAAACTAGCCTGGGATGTTGAGGGATTTTTCTGGGGACGCTCCCCAGAAAACGGATCTTATCTGACTGCAGTGTTCACGGACCCTGCAGTAGTGACGTGGATATTTCTAGAAACAGGATCAGAAGGCAAAGACCTTTTAGAGTCAGCTCAGGTGGAGATAGGCCGTGACGTGATTACCACAGAGAAAGGGGAGAAGAGTTGTAAAGAGTTCCAGTCAGTTGGGACGTTAGAGAATGGGAGGTTTGAGAAGCAAGAGATGGACAAAAGGTATATCTCTAGCTCTTCTTGTCTAAGGATAAAAGTCACAGCTGGGCAGAAGGAGTGGGTGATCATCAAGAAAATCAGGATCTCAACAAAGCCGAGTACAATTCCACACCAAACCGAGAAGTGAATCTTTTTCTCCCGGCCAGATGAATAATTTGTATTATTTGACCTGTTGGATCTTGTATGCAAGATGAACATGTGACTTTTGTGCCTAGTGAAACATTTTCACTGACGTATCAATAATCCAGTGCCTAGCGAAACTGTGTGAAGGTACTGTGGTACTGAGAAGAAAATGTTTGATTGCTCTTTGGTGAATGGACTGTACTTGTATTTCTCTTTTCTAGTCTTCTGACAACTCAAAGCTCCTTAACACTGCATGTCATCATTCACCCATTCGTACACTGATGGGAGGAGCTACCATGTGTGGCTACCGGACCAAAACGCAACGCAGATTTCGGTGTCTGTGCCGATTGAAATACTTTTTTTTACACTACTCTGATGACTCCGCCCTGGCAGCATTTAACGATAGCCTCTCGTTTGTATAGCTACAGTAGCTAGCTAGCCATCAACCTTTTAACAGAGAAAATACAGAAAGGTAAACGGTCAAAAGTGTGACTGTATTTTGCAAAAAAAGATTTGAACAACGCTCTGTGCAGGAAATGCAATAAAACAATTGCGTGTTAAGAAGAAGAGCCGAACTCCGAGAGAAACTCTCTGTTTCCTCCACCAAACCTCGTTAGAAACGTCTGTCCACCTGCTAGAAACGTCTGTGTCCCTGATGGAGTCAGAGCGGAGGATCCGCAGCTGACCAGCAAGAACACCGGCTTGGAGCTCTGCAGCAGAAACGCTCCTGCAGTGAGATTATTAGGAGACATGTTTGTTCCTCGGTTCATTTGGTGTTCCTCTGATTCAGAAAAGCTCTCCCAGTTGATATTAAAGATGACATGTAGTCCAGTAAAGCAGCAGAGTTTGTAGAATCCAACAGTTTCTGAGTGGAGTTCTGTTGCACACGGTTTTAAGGATCGGTTCAGGCACCGTGCTGTTACTTTTCTATATGTGCCTTGACCCAATAACAAGAACATATGTTATTCATGCTTGTGAATGGTAACCAGGAGTTCTGCTTTATAAGAGGAAATAAGTGAATCACAGAATCTTTTGGTGAGGAATTGTTGTCCAGATGTCTTCGTGAGAACTCGTGTACATGTCCTGCCCCGTGTTGGTCTTCCTGCAGACTGCACTGCACTCTGTATCGGCACAGAAAATAAAAGACTCTGAAGACTAGTTTTTATTTCTCAAAGTTTGTTATCTCAGTATTATAGGACTCACTATGCACTATATTACTTTGTTTTGCAACCAGTCCCTTCAAGCAATGTCAGAGCAGTCTATTACTAGACAGGCTTGGAAAATAGTGGCCCATTGTCCCTCTGGCTGTCATGGCCCTCGGGTTGGTTTAGTCTGTTCAGATTAATTTTGAAAGTTACTCTCCTTGTCATGTTTGGGAGAAGATTCCAAGTCTCCCAGAGCGGGCTGTACCTGTTTAAACATTCATTCCATGAGAGTCTCATTACCAACAGCTAATGTAGGATGTTGGCAAAGGGTGTTGTGTAATATTTCACCAATAACAGAATTCGTGTGTATATGCAAACTGTTGAGTTAGGTCATTTTAACTACTATGGAAACGCAGGACTGATGCCAGGATACATTTCTAAGCATATCTTATCTGTGTCTCCCTCGTGATCACCAGCTATTCCAAAATGTAATCTGTGTTGATCGGATGTGGCTAAAGTGCTTTCTTTGTTCTTGCACTCAGAGTTTATAGCATCCGTTATTTTTTTCTCCATTGAGTAGTTTTTGTTCCTCATTAGTGATTTCAGAACCGTTTTATCTGGCTTGATCAAATAAAATGCAATTTCCTTTCTCGATTTCACATACAGCGCTTTTGAGATTCATAAAGGAGGACCAGACATATGGATGGCATTTCTGTTTTATGCACTAATATAAATGCATAATGTATCAGGCTGACAGTTTAGGACACACTTATACTGGAGGTGGTTGTTTGTTTGGTCCATTGTTAAATGTGGAGTTGTGGAGGAGGAAATAACTGAAAGTCATGGGTGTTTTACAACACTGAACCTTCAGTGAGACCGACCTGGAGTCTCGCACTGCCAGGACTTTGGTCCTGCATCCACTTTGATTGTAAACTACAATTTTATTACACACAGGAAATGGGTTCAACTGTGCTCTCACAAAGTCCAGTCCCTGATGGTCAAATGCAGTACACACTTAAACTTACTTCCACAGAAAAATAGAAACGTTTACCTCCTTAACTTGTTGTAGAACACACTTTATACAAAATGGACAAACAAAATCAAACTCACCAAAAGTGTCTTGGTAAGTCTTTATACTATGCCGACAATCAGCAATTCTGGGTGATCGAAAGAAATACTTAATTCACAGATGTGAAAATATGACGGCTCCACACGCTGTTTGTCACCATAAAAGAGGTGGAAGCCACTAGCGGAGGAAGGCAGGCCTGGATACAGGCAGTGTCTACAGGTACAAGCTTTCATGCTTTTAACCAAGGCCACATGTTGACCAATCATTATTCGTGAGCAACAATCAGACATGCTAAAATAAGTCGACGCTGAGACGGCAGATTTTTGTAGGAATTAGTTTTCATCCACTAAGAATTCAATGTAGTTCCCGGCCTTGTTCCTCTTGGTGTCTCTTGGCTGACAGGCTGGCATCGTTCTGCTGTTCATCCCTGTTGGTCTGAAAGGAAAGATGAAGCCCAGAAGATTGTTCTCAAGAGAGGAAATTATGCTTTAGCGTAAGTTCAGACAGGAAGACAATCCCCTCACGCCAGGCTCGTATCACTCATACTGTCCCTCACCAGCAGCACAAATCCCATACCGGATGCTCTGTCAGAAGTGTCATAACGTCAGACTCTATCAGCTGTTCAGTAGTGCAGAGTCACGCCCTCTTCGCTAGCCTATCAGCTTGCTGCCGTCTCCTTTTAAATGTACTCTATCCCCGCCTCTAGTGTCCTGCTGCTGTCTCATGCGACGTACGTTAAATGAAAAAATCTTCAGACATCATCGATGCCGACTTGAACGACTCGGCTTCTTTTGCATCCACAAATCGGCGCAGCCCTCGGATCGCCACCCGTCAAGAGGAAACGGGCCCTGGAATACTTGAGTCGTTAATCTCCCAAGGCATCAACCCGGCTCCGGGTTTAGACGTCTCACAGCTTCAAAGCCTGGCTTATGACGTGGGCCTCGGATCACCAGCCCAGGGCGAGCCCACCACCGTAGCTAAACGTAAGGCCGTCACCCTCAGCTCATCACAACTCGACCAACCTCCGGCCCTCGCAACAACTCTCCAGCTGCTGGTAAATTCCATCCAGGCCATAGACGCACGCCTCCAGTCAATAGAAGAGAATCAAGAGTCATCTTCCGCATCAAGGGACAGGGCACAAAACCCGCAACACGACGAACCGGCACCCCAGCAAGTATATACGACCTAATCCTACCTCAACACTCCCTGGCCTCCGCCATTCCCAGGTAGGCAATATATACCATCATGAGTAAACGTTTCACCACGCTTGAGAGCAAAAATCCTGCAGATATAAACCTGATCACCCTCATATTGCCTTCCCCCGAGTGCGAAGGAAAAATCACCGCCGGGGAGCACTTCACCGCACTCATTAAAACCACCGACCCAAGATTGTCAAGAGAATTGTCCATTGGTGAATTCTTAGTCGCTTTCGGTATCTTTCGCGAGGTAATAAGCTCCGTCTACCCGGAACGCCGACAAGAACTAGACGGGTATTTAGCGCTGATCGGCAGCCTCCAGCTCAGGTACTGGAGAAACACATTCTATAAATACCACAAGGGGTTCTCCATCAAAGTCGCGGTTTACACAGCCCAATCTAACATCCGACTGGACTGGTCAGTCCTGGACACGGAACTGCTCGTCATGATCGTGGGCGTCTCGCAGCCAGCGTCCTGCCTAACTTGCGGTATCCTGGGCCACTCAGCACCCCTCTGCCCTACTGTAGCATTTCTCCCCAACGAGCACGCCGTTAAAGCCGAAACCAGATCTGAAGAACCTCCTCGGCCACTTAAATTATGCAATGTTACGCGTCACCATTACACTGAACGAAGGGTGCCGCTCCGACCTGCGTTTCTGGTCACGGTTGCTAAAGCATTGGAACGGGGTAATATTCTTTTATGACGACGTGGTTAATTCTTCCGAATCTCTAAAGTTTTTCACTGACGTCGCCCCGTCGGTGGGCTTCGGCGGGTACTTTCAAGGCCAATGGTTCGCCAGCAGGTGGCCTCATTCATTTCCAAAGCTTGATTTATCCTCCGCACTGTTCGAAATATATCCCATCGCAATAGCTTGCCACATCTGGGGAAAATTTTGGAGATGCAAACGCAGTGCAGTGCAACAACCAAGCAGTCATAGGCATTATTAACAATCTAGCCTCAACATCATGAAATGATGAAATGATAGGTGTGCATTCATTTGTTCATTCACTGCATGGAGGTGCGCCACTTAAAGCCTCTATAGAGGTCTGGTCGCCAGGATCCAGTTTAACGCCAGGTGCTTCGACCCCTCTTTCCCTAGCCTGTTTTCGAAGGAAG
This sequence comes from Taurulus bubalis, assembly GCF_910589615.1. NCBI lineage: Eukaryota > Metazoa > Chordata > Actinopteri > Perciformes > Cottidae > Taurulus > Taurulus bubalis. The sequence continues at coordinate 27,850,450 of NC_136599.1, forward strand.
GTGTGCTGCTGGTGAGGGACAGTATGAGTGAGAGGCCTACGAGCCTGGCGACCCGCCGCCTCCCCAGCACCATCCGCCTTCTCAGATTCAGCACCCCTTGTGCATCTCCAGCAGCTCCAGCAGAACCTCCAGCCACCACCACCAGTGTCTGGACTCCTCGGGGGATCTACAGATTGCTGCCGCTCAGGGCAAACACAGCGCCATCTCAATATCCTCATGAGCACATCATCTGGCATAATAAACATTAACTACTAATCACTCAATGTCTCTCCTGATTGAAATAAAGAAATAAATAGGCAAGTAACACAATAAATAAGAGGTTTACACAGCTAGTATAAGAATAGAAGTAAAATATAAATACAAGAGCAATTAAAGACAAAATGAAACTAGACAAATCTAGGTTTGCTTTCAAATGAACATAAATTCTGATGCTCGTCACACCCTTGGAACACTCCCTGTGAAACCGGTATTACGGTTGGTTGGCTTTTGAAATCTACGTAGAACTCTTTGGAATGTTAGACAATAGAAGCATGGAATATAAATTCCGTTCCATTCTCCGAATCGCTTACCCTATTCAGGGCCGTGGGCTCCCAGCTGACATAATGATACTTCTATATTTCTGAAGAATCTGCCATGTGACAGGTGACCTGATGTTTTACCTCCCAAACAGTATATATTAGTGATGGCGAGATGAAGCTTCCTGAAGCATTGAAGCTTTCCATCCAATTGGTTCGCTCATGTGCCGAAGCTTCATGGGGCTTCATTTGCTCTACTGCGCCACCAAGTGGACAATACATGTAAAACAGGCAGTGATCATAACGACAACATGGCTTTGGTGTGTGAAGCTTTAAATAGAATAAATTATGTTTGTGATGCCAATACATCAATTATTAACTTATTAATATTGTGTCTATCTTTATGATATAATGGCGGGGTCAAAATCAAAACTCGAAACAAATTGGGAGAGGGTTGTGATGTGACTGTGGGTCAGTGGCTACAATATCCGACTTTCAGTCAGAGGATCGGTGTTTCGAGCCTCGGCTCCGTTAGTCCATGTTGATGTGTCCAATATTTTTTTAAATAAAAATAAGAACTTTTCCACAGTGCTGGGCTTTTTGAGACTATTTCGCCTGCTTTATAAAATACCCTTTCACAGATACAGATGAAGCTGGGTACAGAGAGGAAGGGGGGAATCCATTGAGTTTCGCTGCCCCTTATATTTCAAATCGCACGGCAAACCCACGAACCATTTTCTGAATCAGTCACGTGGTACGACCGGCTCGCGAGGCTTCGAACGTCACCGCATACGTCATCGACACAAGCCTCGATACGCGCTTCACCAAAATCTACCTGGATTACTCGACACGCGCATCGAAGCCTCGACACGAAAGGACACATCACTAGTATATATACATTAAGGTGCTGGTCGTACCTCTCTGCAGCACTTTGGCTCGCTCCAGTTCTGCAGCCTTTGCGGCTGGAAGGCGCCGTCATACTAAAGATGGAGGTCAGAGTGAAACAGCAGCAGAATTTGTAATGTTCCTAATTTGTATTTCTCAGGACGCACAAAGATCACCTGGTTTGCTGAGTACACAGACATGATGTCTGCATCCGTCTGCAGCTGCGTCTGTTTCTGTTGACTCGTCGCATAGCAACGCAATCTTGTTTCCGGCTCGTCTCGGTTAACGTCCATCCCGAGTCTCCTCCCTGACACCAATGAAGACAGTTATATCACTGTACTGATACAAATGAACACAGTTATATCACTGTACTGATACTAATGAACACAGTTATATCACTGTACTGATACTAATGAACACAGTTATATCACTGTACTGATACTAATGAACACAGTTATATCACTGTACTGATACTAATGAACACAGTTATATCACTGTACTAATACTAATGAACACAGTTATATCACTGTACTGATACTAATGAACACAGTTATATCACTGTATTAATACTAATACAGACAGTTATATCACTGTACTGATACTAATGAACACAGTTATATCACTGTACTGATACTAATGAAGACAGTTATATCACTGTACTAATACTAATGAACACAGTTATATCACTGTATTAATACTAATACAGACAGTTATATCACTGTACTAGTACTAATGAAGACAGTTATATCACTGTATTAATACTAATGAACACAGTTATATCACTGTACTGATACTAATGAACACAGTTATATCACTGTACTAATACTAATGAAGACAGTTATATCACTGTATTAATACTAATACAGACAGTTATATCACTGTACTGATACTAATGAAGACAGTTATATCACTGTATTAATACTAATGAACACAGTTATATCACTGTATTAATACTAATGAACACAGTTATATCACTGTACTGATACTAATGAACACAGTTATATCACTGTATTATTACTAATGAAGACAGTTATATCACTGTACTAATACTAATGAACACAGTTATATCACTGTACTGATACTAATGAACACAGTTATATCACTGTATTAATACTAATACAGACAGTTATATCACTGTACTGATACTAATGAACACAGTTATATCACTGTATTAATACTAATGAAGACAGTTATATCACTGTACTAATACTAATGAACACAGTTATATCACTGTACTAATACTAATGAACACAGTTATATCACTGTATTAATACTAATGAACACAGTTATATCACTGTACTAATACTAATGAACACAGTTATATCACTGTATTAATACTAATACAGACAGTTATATCACTGTACTGATACTAATGAACACAGTTATATCACTGTACTAATACTAATGAAGACAGTTATATCACTGTATTAATACTAATGAAGACAGTTATATCACTGTATTAATACTAATACAGACAGTTATATCACTGTATTAATACTAATAAACACAGTTATATCACTGTATTAATACTAATGAAGACAGTTATATCACTGTATTAATACTAATGAAGACAGTTATATCACTGTATTAATACTAATGAACACAGTTATATCACTGTATTAATACTAATGAACACAGTTATATCACTGTACTAATACTAATGAACACAGTTATATCACTGTATTAATACTAATACAGACAGTTATATCACTGTACTGACACTAATGAAGACAGTTATATCACTGTATTAATACTAATGAACACAGTTATATCACTGTACTGATACTAATGAACACAGTTATATCACTGTATTAATACTAATGAAGACAGTTATATCACTGTACTAATACTAATGAAGACAGTTATATCACTGTACTAATACTAATGAACACAGTTATATCACTGTACTAATACTAATGAAGACAGTTATATCACTGTATTAATACTAATGAACACAGTTATATCACTGTATTAATACTAATGAAGACAGTTATATCACTGTATTAATACTAATACAGACAGTTATATCACTGTATTAATACTAATGAACACAGTTATATCACTGTATTAATACTAATGAACACAGTTATATCACTGTATTAATACTAATGAAGACAGTTATATCACTGTATTAATACTAATGAACACAGTTATATCACTGTATTAATACTAATGAACACAGTTATATCACTGTATTAATACTAATGAAGACAGTTATATCACTGTATTAATACTAATACAGACAGTTATATCACTGTATTAATACTAATGAACACAGTTATATCACTGTATTAATACTAATGAAGACAGTTATATCACTGTATTAATACTAATACAGACAGTTATATCACTGTACTGATACTAATGAAGACAGTTATATCACTGTATTAATACTAATACAGACAGTTATATCACTGTATTAATACTAATAAACACAGTTATATCACTGTATTAACACTAATGAAGACAGTTATATCACTGTATTAATACTAATGAACACAGTTATATCACTGTATTAATACTAATGAAGACAGTTATATCACTGTATTAATACTAATGAAGACAGTTATATCACTGTACTGATACTAATGAAGACAGTTATATCACTGTATTAATACTAATGAACACAGTTATATCACTGTACTGATACTAATGAACACAGTTATATCACTGTATTAATACTAATGAAGACAGTTATATCACTGTACTAATACTAATGAAGACAGTTCTATCACTGTACTAATACTAATGAACACAGTTATATCACTGTACTAATACTAATGAAGACAGTTATATCACTGTATTAATACTAATGAACACAGTTATATCACTGTATTAATACTAATGAAGACAGTTATATCACTGTATTAATACTAATACAGACAGTTATATCACTGTATTAATACTAATGAACACAGTTATATCACTGTATTAATACTAATGAAGACAGTTATATCACTGTATTAATACTAATGAAGACAGTTATATCACTGTATTAATACTAATGAACACAGTTATATCACTGTATTAATACTAATGAAGACAGTTATATCACTGTATTAATACTAATAAACACAGTTATATCACTGTATTAATACTAATGAAGACAGTTATATCACTGTATTAATACTAATACAGACAGTTATATCACTGTACTGATACTAATGAAGACAGTTATATCACTGTATTAATACTAATACAGACAGTTATATCACTGTATTAATACTAATGAACACAGTTATATCACTGTATTAATACTAATACAGACAGTTATATCACTGTATTAATACTAATAAACACAGTTATATCACTGTATTAATACTAATGAAGACAGTTATATCACTGTACTGATACTAATGAACACAGTTAT